>NW_024352783.1:2913568-2994018 GCF_902729225.1 Pteropus medius
TTTTTTTTTTTTTGGTTTGGTTTGGTTTTGTTTTTTTTTACTTTTTACAAGGAAAATATGTTTATGTATTAGCTATGTAAAATTGCTCAAAATTCATAGTAAAAAAAATAAGCTTAGGTAAAACTTTTCCTTATTACTCTGTGTGAATGAGCTTTGGACTTTTTTTGCTTAGAATATCCATCATATTGTACTTTTATAGATTTGTGTTCCTATTTTGTAAACAAACCAAAAATAATCAAGTTACTTCACACGTGAATGAATGGTGTTCCCATTCACACAGGTGAATATGTATCCTCCCATGTGAGGCTGTAAGAAGGGCCTTCAAAGAAGTTATATGGTCCTCTTGTGATTCCAACTAAAGCAGGATCAAGTGCAAGAGCAGCTGTGTGCCTGCTAATGTGGTCTGTTTGGGCCACCAGCTAGTGCTGCATGAATTTACCCTTGATTCCCTTTATAGATGAATGGGACATGTTTAACTCAGTTGTCATATATGCTGGCTTATTTGCAGAAACACTTACTAGATGGCAAATGGGGCTGTTTAAGTGCAGAGAAAGGTTGATTCGGGGCTTAAAAAAACAGTACGAGATAAAAAACCAATACTAGTCAACATGAGTGTGCCCACAGAGTACCTACTCACTATAGGGGTGTACAAGTATATTTTCTGTGGCTGCTGTAACAAATTACCACAAACTTAGTGGCTTTAATAACATATTTGTTCTCTTATAGTTCTGGAGGTCAGAATTCTGAAATTATTTTCGCTAGGTTAAGATCAAGATATCAGGGCCATGTTCCCTCAAGGAGATCTAGGGGAGACTATTTCCTTGCCTTTTCCAGCTTCTAGAGCTACATTTCTTGCATTTCTTGGCTTAAGGCCCCCTTCTTTCATCGTCAAAGTCAGCAAGGTAGCATTTTCAAATCCCTTTCTGCTTTGTTGTCATATCACCTCCTCTTCTATATAGTCAAGTCTCTCTGCCTCCCTCTTATAATTGTGATTACACTGAAGGCCCACCCAGATAATCCAGGATAATGTCATCTCAAAATCCTTAACTCGATCACATCTGCAAAATTCATTTTGTTATATAACACTCATAGGTTCTGGGGATTAGGGCCTGGATATCTTTGAGGGCCATTATACATCCTGCCACAGAGGTGACTGTAATGTGCTCCCCGCATTCACCAACTTAATGATGAATGAGACATCCCTAGATACAAATGTGTGAAGAAAGGACCGTAGGAATGTGGAGCAGGAGTCAAGTTTTGTGTTTTCTGTTTTCCCCGAGAATACTCGCTGGTGGCGTTTGCGGCTGCCATTTACCCTGAGATAACTCATGGATTATAGTCTTAACCTTACCCCCGAAGTTTGCCACAAAATATCTCGCTTTTATTATTATTTTCGCATTGCTCTAGTGTATCAGTAGTCTTTAGAAACAAATAACATCATTCTATTTATAGCATTCTGTTTTTAGTGGTATTTCCATTTACAAAATATAGTAATTCTTAAATGTTGAAAATGTCAAATTCTAGAAAATGTGTTCCTATGTGTGATGTTAACATCGTTCTCGAACAGTTGTTAGCTAAAGATTCATTTGATGAATCCTATTTATGTATACATTTCTGTTACATTAAGATTAGAGACAAGTTCTGTTTAAAAATAAATCCAAAAGCAGTTTTTATATTTTATTTTTACATTAAAAAACAGTCAGATTTGCTTCAGCCTCAAAGAGTGTGTTTATGTTAAATTAACGCTGGCAGCAAGCTGCACTTTTTTTATTTAAACAGGAAATGGGTTAAGAATGACTTGAAGAAGGAAAAAAGTGGTTTAAATTGGTGTGGAAGTACATTTCAAGTAGACAGACTAGTATAAGCACTAGCATTGAAGGATATGCTGCGTTTAGGAGAGGCAAGTAATGCTATGAGGATTCACCAAAAGGTACTGGGGATATGGCAAGAAATAAAGCAGGAAAGGGATAGGCTAGGGCTATGTGGAGAAGAGCCTTGAAAGGCATTCCCAGAGTTAGAATTTAACTTGTTATACAGTGAGTAACCTTCAGGTTTCTGAGCTGGGTGATAGATGGCTAGATATGTGTTTCGGTCAGGCAGTAGATAATGAGAGGCTGATGTAGAATAGTGACAATGGGAAGAAAAAAGGTCCAAACACAGGTTCTGATAATAGAAATATTAAACTTAGTACTTAAACTCAATTGAAAAATAGTTTAAAAGCAATTTCAGCAATACTGTTTTCTAAAGGCAGCACTCCACCAAAAGTTGGTTCCTTTTGTATACTTATAGAGATTTAAAAGGAACTATATATTCACAGAATTGACAGTGTGGTATGGGAGATGCAGATATGATGAAAGTGTATCTTGAACATAACTTTTTTAAAAATTGGAACATTACTGTCTTTGAAGCACAGAATCAAGCATTACTTGGAGGATGGGTAGGTCCTATATATAATTTGCCAATAAATCCATTTCTTCATGTATGGCTTTAATAGTTATACTAAAAGAGGTATAAAAGCCATAAATAACATGCAACTTAAATGTACACTGGAACACTGAAATCCTTTAAGTTACTGACCTTTAAAGTAAATTTCACTTTAATTGCTTTAATATCAGATTTTTTTCCTTTTACCGTATCTAAATCTTAATAAAGAATTTGACTGTCCAGTGGCCATTGTGTAAAACAAAACACATGCATACCTCCTTTAACGAACATTTTTAGGATACTTAATATTGTATTAAAGGCTATAAAAATGGAGAGACCAACTACCGGGTTCATTTTTCACTATCCTGACATAAGATTGGTGCTAATACTTTTTAGTGAAATAGTTCCTAAATCTCATGGGACAGTGTCTTGACTACAGAGTTTGATACTAGCCTGTGTAAAAAGTTGCCATCCAGATGCTCTAAAACAGCACTAACCAACAAATAAAATGCAAGCCGCCTAAGTAAAATATTTTAGCAGTCATATTTAAAAAAGTAAATAGAAACAAAATGAACTTTAATAATGTATTTTATTTACCTCAGTATATCTAAAATATTTCAATGTGTAATCAGTATAAAAATTAATTCTTTTTTATACTATGTCTTTAAAATCTAGTGTGTATTTTTGTACTTATAATCCATTCATTTGAACACTGATTTCATTTGAAATATGTGATCTGTATTTAGATATAAAATTTGCAGTTGAAGTAGATTCATGTACCCAAGTTGTTCCAAACACACTTAAAATAAGCATTCTAAGAGTTCCAGACACTCTTAAGTTTTCTAATAACTAAGTTGATATGTTTTTAAATTTAAAAAAATGAAAACTTCTTCACTCTAGCCCCATTTCAAGTGCTCCGTGCAACATATGGCTAGTGGCTACTGTATTGGAGAGTACAGCTCGAAAGTGGTCTCCCCGGGTCTTCATTAAAAAAATGTATAGACTTTGGTCTTTCTTTTTCATTTACAATGTAATTAATATTCCCTATTTCCTTTTTGGTTCCAAATTCCTTTATTCTATCTTTCTTTCCAAAACATGCTTGTTCATTTGGTTCATCTGAAGTCCTCATTTAGTTCATGGCATTATAGCAGTTAAATATAATGAGATTAGTTCAGGGGTACGGCCCTCTCTTAAACCTTTATTTCTATGTAATTAACCAAACCCTGTTTCCCTCTATTTTAATCGTGCAACTCTGTAAGCAATTTGTATTTTCAGAGTGTGCTCATATTATCTAGTTTAATCCTTGCAACTGTATAAGTAAGTAGGAGATTTAGTATTAATCCTATTTTATAGATAAGGAAATGTCCACTAGGACGTTTTTTATATTTGTTCAAGTCACATAGATAGCGAGAAAGCTGAGTTAGAATTCATACTTCTTAACTTTTTTTCCACTGCCTTTTCTCTACATTATGACACAATAGAATGTCAGACCCCATCACTTATGAGTTGCATCCAATCCTACGTTGTATTGTAGGCAGCCTTAAAAAGTTCTTAGGATTAAAAAAAAAAACTATGTTTATAAAAAAATTTAAATTCTCATTTTAAGATCAGGATTATTCACTTGATTTAAATGACCGTCTTGCAGTGAGTTGGCCAGGAGGACCGCATCTCCTTGTTTGTATATATGTAGACCCACGAGATAAACGGGAAGAGAGCAATTAAAATGGCAGTAGCCAACTGAATTCTTCCACCAACTGGATTCCTATAAAGACACAAAAATTATAAATAAAAATCCAATAAAAATTATAGATTGCTTTGGAAACAAGTATAAGGATAGAATTTGGCAAAATACATTTACATTTTTGTATGATCCTTTTTTCTTAATTTTGGAATTGAAATATAACAATGATCTGTATGAATTCTTTATATGTTCTTAACGCAAATATTTGTTTACATGTGTTACAAATAGCTTTTCCCACTCTGATGTCTTTTGAGGAACTGAAATCATTGACTAAACAATGGTAAAATTGATCTTTTCATAATGATTTTTGTGTCCTGTTTAACTTTCCTTCCCCAAGATCTTGAAAATATTGTTACTTTTTCTAAAAGTTTTGTTTTGCTTTCACATTAGATCTGTAATCCATCTGTTGATTTTTATGAAAGTTATAACGTAGAGGTTGTTGTGCTTTTTTTTCCATATAGATATTCAGTTATTCTAGCACTATTTAGTAAAAAGACTGCCCGTCTTTGGTACTCTGCAGTGCCACTATTGTCATAAGTCAAGGGTCTCTGTATACATGGATCTGTTTCTAGACTCTATTTTGTTCATTAGTTTATCCTTTTGCCAGTATAAGTTTAGCCTATACTGCCATAGGATAATTACTTAGGTCTTCTTTATTTTAATATTTAGGTCAACTTTAATTTCTCTCATAATGTTTTATAATTTTGCGTGTAGATATTTTACATATCTCTGTTAGATTTATTTCTAGGGAGTTGATTTTTTTATGTTATCAAAAGTGGTAACTTTGTTATTCTGTTATTTGCTGATAAAAGTGCAGTTGATTTTAGTATATTGACCTAGTATCTAGCAATCATGTTAAACTCACTTATTCAAATAACTTTAGATTCTTTTTGATTTTTATGTATGTAGTCATATCACCCATGAATAAAGAAAATTTAATTTTTCCTTTCCAATCCTTGGGGCTTTCATTTCCTTTTCTTGCCTTATTTTACTGGCTAGGATAATAGCTAAAACAAATAGCTAACCTCATCTCATTCCTGATCTCAGAGGGAAAGTTTCAACTGATCACTACTAAGTATCATACTTTGGCATAGATATCCTTTATCAGGTTACATTCCCTTGTACGCCTATTTTCTAAAAGCTTTTATCATGAATGGATGTTGAATTTTATCAAATGCTCTTTTTATATAGATTGAGGAGATAGTTTATTTTCTTCTTTTATTTTGTTAATGTGGTGGAAAACATTGATTGGTTTTTGAACATTAAACTAACTATATTCCTAGAATAAACGCAACTTGGTTGTTGGGTTATATATTTCATGATTTGATTTGCTAAAATGTTTAGTGTTTTTCCATTTGTGGTCATAAGTGAGACTGCCATATAATTTCCTTTTGCTTTTTTGTAATGGTCTTGTCAAGTGTTGATATCAAGGATTTTCTGCCCTAATAAAATGAATTGGAAAGTGTTTCTTTTTCTGTTCTCTAGAAGAATTTGTTGAAGGTTGGCATTATTTCTTCCTTAAGTGTTAGGTAGAATTTTCCAGTTATGCCATGTGGTCCAGGGTTATTTTTTAGGAAATTTAAATTATGGACTAAATTCCTTTGCTATTAATGGGACTTCTGAGTATATCTTGTGTCAGTTTTGAGAAATTGTATTTTTCAAAATTTGTCCATTTTGTCTATATTTTCAAATGTACTGGCAAAAGTTGTTCATAATATCTTCTTGTGTTTATTTGTTTTTTTCTTTGGTTTTAATTTGCTGCTCTTTTCCTAACTTCTTAAATTAGAGAATTCCTAATTTCTTGGAAGCTTACCTCATTGATTTTCAGCCTTTTTTTTTTTAACATACATATTTAAGGTATAAATTTCTCTCTAAGCGTGATTTTTAGCTTTATTCCACAAATTTTAATATGTAGTACTCTTCCTATCATTCAGTTCAAAAATATTTTCTAATTTCCATTGTGATTTCTTCTTTTATCCAAATGTTATTTGGAAGTTTCCTAATTTCTAAATATTCAGTGATTGTCTATTATTTTTGTTATTTTTTTCTATCTTAATTGCACTATGGTCAAAGATCATTCTGTGAAATGTGTTGGGACTTATTTCATGGCCCACCATACAGTCGTTTTGTAAATATTCAAAGTGTACTTGAAAAGAATGTGAATTCTGCCATTCTTGGTGATGGTGTTCTGTACATATCCATTAGGTTAAGTTTCTTATTGTGTAGCTCAAATCTATATCTTTGTTTTTATTTTTTTAATTTGTTTTTCATTTCATTAATGACAAAGAAATCTTTCAGAGTCTCCCAAGGTGATTGTGAATTTTTCAGTTTTTCTTTTTAGTTCTGCCAATTTTTGTTTTATCTATTTTGAGGCTATGCTTTTAGTTACATACAAATTTAGAATTATTATCGTTCTGCTATATTGATTTATTGTACCTTCCTGACTTAATGAACCTTTGGTCATTAAAAAAATGTCTTTCTTGCATCTTAAATCCGCTTTTTAAGTGGTATTGAGATCACCAGATAGCCAAAAGGAAAAAAAATACTGGTATAACATTCTTTATATCACTACACTAGGATAAATTCTAAATAGAACAAAGATTTAAATGTAAAAATGAAACCATACATGCATGAGAAGAAAACTTACTCTACAACCTGAGAGGAAGGAAAGATTTCCTATAATTCCAAATCCAGAAGCAACAAGGGAAAGGACTGATAAATTTGGTTACATTAAAACAGACACACGCATTTTTATGGCAAAGTGAAGTAAACTTCGCGTAAGCAAAGTAAAAGGACAATAAAAAACTGCAAAATAAATTTTTTTGGCTTATGTCACGAAGGGTGAATACCTGTAGTATATAAAGAGTGTCTAAAAATATAGAAAACTAACAACTTTAGAAACAGGTTAAACCTATATCGCTCAGTGATGAACCAGTATTTTATAGAAAAAAGAAATGCATACAGCTCTAAATCACCTTTACTCCTAATAAGAAAAATGCAAATTAAACTACCCATTTCTCAACTGTCCGATTAGTTGTCAAAATTCAAAATTTTGACAACGTTGTCTGTTGGCGTTATATTTAATAGCAAAAGACTGGATACAATCTAAACAATGGTGGACTAGATGAATATACTATGGACCTATCAGCAGAATAAGGAAAGTATATACTACAGAATGAGTTCCAGAACGTGATAAGGGAAAAATCAAGGAGAATACAAATGTGTATAATATGCTACCACTTATCTAAGACAAGAGGGACTACAAATAAATACACTTATTTGCTTCATTAAGAAACCATGGAAGGATAAACCATAAAATTGCAATAAGTTTCACCTATGGAGAATGGGAGGCTACAGAGTTAGGAGATAAGCTAGAGTTCTTTGAATATACTTTGTTTTGTAGATTCGACTTTTGGACTAAATAGATATTTTACATAAATATATTTTTAAAAAGTGATCCCTAGAAATTGAAAGTAAAATTAAATAAATTAACTGTGTAGTAATTCACTTGCTAGCAATAGCACATAGAGTAACCATCTCAAGTAATTTGAATATATATCCCTTAGCTTAGAAGGATGTTCTCTAACAACAAAAAAACAAAAAGCCGAGGTGCCAGTCAAGATGGCCTAGGTAAAACCGGGGTTCGCCTCTTTTTAGGACTGCATTAAAATTACAACCAAATTATAATCAACGTGGAGAATCACCAGAAGTTCAGCTGATCATAACACATTCGTCTGATGATATAAAGGAGCCACATTGAAGCCTGTAGGAGGGGCAAGTCATGAATCAGGCGGAGCTGGCACCTGTGGGAGGCAGTGGAGCACCAGGAGGGAGAGCATGGCTGCAGAGGCTCCCTGAAGGAGAGAGGGGGTCCTAGCGGCATATGGGGACTCCCCAGGCCAGAGGTGATAAGTTTTCAAAAAATCTGACTAAAAATCGGGGATTCTGGCAGTCCAGGTGAGATGGAATCCAAGATGCCTCTTTAAATGGCCCATGCACAGACTCTCACCTACAGACACATACCCTGGGCACTGGTGGAGGGATGGAGGCTGAGGCAAGAGTCACGTGGAGAAAGACTACATTACATGGTACTGGAGCGAGGGCTGGATCCCCACACGGCCAAGTCTGAAGCTGCACTGGCCCAGGGAGATCAGCCCGCCCTATCCAACTCACAGATTGCCCAGGGCGGCTTGTCATGGGGCGGCTGCCCCCACCCTGCCCTTTTCTGGGGCCTAACATTCAGCACAGTCATCAGACTTCAGCCAGGGCTGTGAGTGCATTTTGGGGAAAACAGTTTCGGGTGGATTACTGCTGCCAACCCAAGCTTGGGTGGATTGCAGGGGTCTGTGGGCCCACCCCAGACAGAAGCTGGTCTCATGATCCGTGACTACTGTGGGAACTCGCGGATATAGAACTTGCAGCCAAACAGGCTGTATTGGCCCGATGGCCCATGTTTCCCTGAGTTTCCACTCTACCCAATCCACAAATTGCTCCCTGTGGCCCATAGCCATGCAGCCACCCTGCCTCTTTCTGGGGTTGAACATTTCATTTGGCAATAGACCTCGGCCAGCGCAGTGTGCAAATTTCTGGGAAAACTGGTAGGCGGATTGCTACTGCCAGCATGAGATACAATATTGCTTGAGTGGACTGTGGGAGTCTGTGGGCCCAACCAGATGGCAGTGAGTCTCGTAGTGATCTGTGACTTATGTGGGAGCCCGCGGACCCAGAACTGGTAGCAAATCTGGTACTGTATAGGCCTGATGGCCCTGTGTCTCTGAGACACCATTCCACCCAACCTACAAATTACCTGTGGCAAGCCTGTCCCCAGGCAACCCAGTCCCATCCTGTGCTTTCCTTAGGACACAAATTCAACAGCAAACAACAGCAGTCAGTGTGCGGCCCACACAAAGCCTGTGCATCCCAGGAGAGACACCTGTAGTGGGCCACAAACCCCTGCCCACGAGTTTCAGTAATTCTTGAACAGTTCTCAGGTGTTTGCAGGCTAGAGGAGAGCAGTGGCTGGTCTTGCTGCGATTTGAGACTTTTACGAGAAGCCACAGAGACAGTGCTGGCATGTAAACTGACATTGCAGTGTAAGGGGAAATTTGCTTAATATATCCAGGTGACTCCCTGGGTCGCCACACCACCCAACATGCATATCACCCAGAGGCTCTACTGGTTGCGGAGTCTTACAGGCAACTGACAGGCAGCCTCAGGCCTTGAGGAGCACTGGTCCTTCTGCTAAATTGCTCCAGGCCTGATACTGGGGGTAACTGGACTGTGGTGTATAGCATTGTCTCTTCCATTTATTTATAGATCCAGCACAGGCAGCAACCACTGGTGGATCACTCTATAGATCCCACCAGGTAGCCCTAGGCAATCAAAGGCAGTGGCTGACCTTGGCCTACTGGGGAGCCCCAACCAAAGGGCCACAAAACCAATGCACCTGGAAACTGGTGCTAGACTACAACAGAGCAACACCTGACGAGCCCCATAAGCAGTACACCCAAAGAGTGGTTTCAACAACTATACAAGCCTGCTAGGGCAAATCCCCCTCAGTGGGGTCAGCCCCCATATAGCAACTCATACCCTGTGGGCATAGACAATTCCCACAGTTAGTCAGCCTGAACATTAATCCCATCCACTTTTGTACTAATACCAATAAAACTTTAGCTACAACAGAACACACAACCCACACAAAGATCATGTCCAGAGCCCCTAGCACAGGTGCTTAGGGAGAGTGTGCCACTGGGCCACATAGGACACCTTCCCTATAAGGTCATCTGGCCAAGGCTGAGAGACAAAACACATCTTCTTAATGCATATAAATGTACACAGAGAGGATAAAAAATGAGAAAACAAACATGCCACAAATGAAACAGAAGAAAACTCCAGAAAGTAAATGAAATGGAGGCAAGCAACCTACCAGAGACAGAGTTCAAAATAATGGTTATAAGGGTGCTCAGTGTACTTAAGGGGAGAATGGATAAGCTCAATGAGAACCTCAACAGACAGACAGTAAGCATAAAAAAGGAAAAAGAAACTATAAAAAAGAACCAGTCAGAAATGAAGAATACTATGACTGAAATGAAGAATAACTAGAAGGATTCAACAGTAGATTGGATGAAGCAGAAGACTGAATCAGTGAGCTGTGAACTGGAAGACAAGGTAGCAAAAAACACCCAATCAGAATAGCAAAAAAAAAAAAAAAAAAAAAAAAAATATGATAGTTTAAGAAAACATGAAGCATAACAATGTCCGCATTATAGGCATACCAGGAGAAGAGAGAGAGCAAGGGATTGAGAATCTATTTGAAGAAATAGTGACAGAAAACTTCCCTATCCTGGCAAAGGAATTAGACATACAAGTCCAGGAAGCACAGAGTCCCAAACAAGAATTCAAACAGACACATACCAAGACACATCACAATTAAAATGCCAAAGGTCAAAGACAAAATGAGAATCTTAAAAGCAGCAAGAGAAAGGCATCTAGTAACTTACAAAGGTACCCCCATATGAACATCTGCGGATTTTTCAATAGAAATTTTGAAGACTAGAAGGGACTGGCAAGAAATATTCAAAGTTATGAAAAACAAGAATCTATAACCATGAATACTTCACCCAACAAGGCTATCAATTAAAATGGAAGGTGAATTAAAGAGCTTCCCAGACAGGAAAAAGCTTAAGGAATTCATCACCAACAAGTCAGTATTACAAGAAATGTTAAAGGTACTTCTATTTAAAAAAAGAAAAAAGAAAGAAAGAGCAAAAAACATAAATACAAATAAAATGGCAATAACTATGCATCTATCAGTAATCATTTTAAATGCAAATGGATTAAATGCTCCAATCAAAAGACATAGGGTAGCCAAATGGATAAGAAAAACAAGTCCAATGTATATGCTGTCTACAGGAGACCTACTTCAGATCAAATGACACACACAGACTGACAGCAAAGGTATAGAAAAAGATATTCCCTGCAAATGGAAATGAAAAAAATAAAAAAGCCAGGGTACCAATACTTATGTCAGACAAAATAGACTTTAAAACAAAGGCTATAATAAGAGACAAAGAAGGGCATTATGCAATGATAAAGGGATCAATACATCATGAGAACATAGTCCTAGTAAATGTATGCGCACCCAACATAGGAACATCTACATACATAAAGCAATAATTGACCAACATAAAAAGAGAGATCAACAGTAATACACTCATTCCAGACAAAAAATCAACAAGGAAACAGTGCACTTAAATGACACACTAGACGAGATGGATTTAATAGATATTTCAGAGCATTTCACCCAAAGCAGCAAAATATCCATTCTTCTCAAGTGCACAGGGAACATTTCTCATGACAGACCACACATCAGGCCGCAAAACAAGTATCAATGAATTTAAGAAGATTGAAATCATATTAACCATTTTCTCCAATCAAAATGGTATGAAATTAGAAATCAAGTACAAGAAAAAACTAGACAATACACAAACACATGGAGGCTAAATGCTACTAAACAATGAATGGGTTAACAATGAGATCAAGGAAATCCAAAGATACCTAGAGACAAATGAAAATGAAAACACAACACTTTAAAATCTTCGAGACACAGCAAAAGCAGTCCTAAGAGGGAAACTCATAGCAATACAGGCCTACCTTGAGAAACAAGAAAAATCTCAAACTAGCTAACCTCACACTTAAAAGAACTAGAAAAAGAACAGCAAACAAAGCCCAAAGTGAGTAAAATGAAGGAAATAATAAAGATCAAAACAGACATAAATGAAATAGAGTCTAGAAAAACAACACAAAAGATTAATGAAACCAAGAGCTGACTCTCTGAAAGGACAAACAAAATTAATAAACCTATAACCAGACTCAAAAAGGAAAAAAGAGAGAGGACCCAAGTAAATAAAATCAGAAAGAAAGAAGAGAAGTAATTATGGACCCAATAGAATAAGAAAATACTAAGAGCAGTTTATATGCCAACAATTTGGGAAATCTGGAAGAAATAGATACAGTCCTAGAAACATACAATCTCCCAAGACTAAGTCAAGAAGAAACAGAAAATCTGAACCGACCAATTACCACCAACAAAATTGAATCAGTAATAAAAAAAACTCCCCCAAAAACAAAAGTCCTGGACCAGATAGATTCATAGGCGAATGTTACCAAACATTTGAAGAATTAACAATTATTCTTCTCAAACTATTACAAAACATTCAAGAAGAGGGAAGCCTCCCTAATTCTTTTTATGAGGCCACCATTACCTGGATTCCAAAACCAGATAAAGACATTTCAAAAAAAGAAAACATAGGCTGATATCTCTTATGAACCTTGATGCAAAAATCTTCAGCAAAATATTAGCAAACTGAATTCAGAAATACATTAAAAATATCATACACCATGATCAAGATGGATTTATTCCTGGGATGCAAGGTTGGTACAATATCCATAACTGATGTGATACACCACATTAACAAATTGAAAGATAAAAATCATATGATCATATCAATAGATGCAGAGATTAGACAAAATCCAACATTCATATATGATAAAAACTCCCAGTAAATTGGGAATAGAGGGAACATACCTCAGCATAATAAAGGCCAAACCTACAGCTAATACCATAGTCAATGGGGAAAGGCTAAAAGCATTTTCCTTAAGATCAGGAATAAGACAAGGATGCCTACTTTCACCACTTCTCTTCAACATTTTATTGGAAGTCCTAGCTACAGTCAGACAAGAAAGAGAAAAAGGTATTCAAATTGGAAAAAAAGAAAAGAAGAAGATGACATACTGTATATAGAAAACTCTGAAGAGTCCACAAAAAAATTGTTAGAACTGATCAGTGAATTCAGTAGAGTAGTAGGATACAAAATTAATATTCAGAAGTCAGTTGCATTTTTATACACCAATGATGAACTTTCAGAAAGATAAATTAAGAAAATAATCCCATTTACAACTGCATCAAAGACAATAAAATACCTAGGAATCAAATTAACCAAGGAGGTAAAAGACCTAGTCTCAGAAAATTGTCATTGAAAAAAGAAATTGAAGAAGATACAAATAAACAGAAGCATATACTGTGCTCATGGGTAGGAAGAATCAAAATCATTAAAATGGCCATACTACCCAAAGCAATCTATAGATTCAATGCAATCCCTATCAAAATACCAATGGCATTTTTCAGAGAACTAGAACAAATAATCCTAAAATTTATATGGAAACATAAAAGATCCCGAATAGCCATGGCAGTCTTAAGAAAAACAAAGTTAGAGGTATCACACTATCAGATATCAAACTATACTACAAGGCTACAGTAATCGAAACAGCATAGTACTGGCATAAAAACAAATACATAGATCAATGGAACAGAATAGAGAGCCCAGAAATAAATCCACGTGAATATGCTCATTTAATATATGACAAACGAGGCAAGAATATAAAATGGGGTAATGACTGTCTCTTCAATAAATTGTGTTGGGAAAATTGGACAGATATATGCAAAAAAATGAAATTGGATCACTATCTTACACCACATACAAGAACAGACTCAAAATAGATTAAAGACTTAAATGTAAGACCCGAAACCATAAAACTTGTAGAAGAAAACATAAGCAGTAAACTCTCTGATATTGCTACTAGTAATTTATTTTCAGATATATCTCCTCGGCAAGAGAAACAAAAGAAAAAATAAACAAATGGGACTACATCAAACTAAAACATTTTTGCACAGCAAAGGGAACTATCAATAAAACGAAAAACAACCTACTGAATGGGAGAAGGTATTCCCTCATGATACATCTAATAAAGGGTTAATATCCAAAATATTTAAAGAACTCATAAAATTCAACAACAACAAAAAACAAACAATCCAATTAAAAAATGGGCAGATGACCTGAATAGGTATTTCTCCAAAGAGGATATACAGATAGCCAATAGACAACTGAAAATATGCTCAAGATCACTAATAATTAGAGAAATGCAGATTAAAACCACAATGAGATTTCACCTCACACCTGTCAGAATGGCTGTCATCAATAAATCAAAAAGAAGTATTGGCGAGGATGTAGAGAAAAGGGAACCCTCATACACTGTTGGTGGAAATGCAAATTGATAGAGCTGTTATGGAAAACAGTCTGGAGGTTCCTCAAAAAATTAAAAATGGATCTACTTTTGACCCAGCAATTGTACTTCTGGGTATTTATCCGAAGAAAACCAACACAATAATTTGTAAAGATCTATTCACCCTTATGTTCATGGCAGCAGTATTTACAATAGCCAAGATATGGAAGCAACCTAAATGCCCATTAACACATGATTGGATAAAGAAGTTATGGTTCATATATACAATAGATATTCTTCGGCCATAAAAAAAATGAAATCTACCATTTGCAATGACATGGATAGACCTAGAGGTTATTATGCTGAGCAAAATAAGTCAGATGGAGAAAGATAAATACCATATGACTTCACTTATATGTGGAATCTAAAGAAGGAACAAAAAGAACAAACTAATCGAAAACTGACTCACAAATATTGGTAAAGGCCAGAAGGGAGGGGGTTAGAGGGCTGGGAGAAAAGGGTAGAGGGTTCAAGAAGAACAAATTTGTAGTTGATAGATGGTCACAGGGCTGGGAAGCATGGCATAGAGAATGCAGTCAGCCATAATGTAAGGACTATGTGTACAGCCAGAAGGGTGATAGAGTAATTGGGGGATCATTTCACAAGCTATATAAATATCTAGCCAATGTACTGTATACATGAAACTAATAATAAAATAAAATGCTTTAACAAATCCCCAAAAGCCTGTTTTCAGTAATCATACTGTTATTCTAAGAGTGTGTCTGTATTGTAGGATAAATCAAATGAATTATTATGTTGAGGTCACTGAGACTAGAGATTTTTCTATATATTTAAAAGGAAATATTGATGTAAGATCCTTGATAAGGTTAAATGAAAATTTCTGTTCCTAAATTTGAATTGTGAGGATCAATATTAACTCATAAGATATTGTGTCTTTAAATATATATGCAATATATTATCTTTATATATTTTACATATATACATATATGTGCATATATATTTATGGTACACACACATATCCATAAATATGCACATATTTATAAATTTATGTATATATGTGCACTACTTGAGCCAAGATTGTGACCTCTAAATACCACTATCTACCAAAAGTAACCAGGGCTTTTTAGAAAAATGATTCATTCCAGGTCTAGGGCATAAAATGTACATTATCTTGGAACATTTTTCATACCAGAAAGCAAGAAAGCAATCAAAGATTTTGGATCAGGTATGATGGGACAGTTGAAGCATGGACTGCCATGGATAATAACTGCTATGGACTGAGAAATATTAACTATGTTGAAATCCATGACTTTATAATGGTACTACTATAATGACATATAAACAAAATTCACTAGCACTTTTGGAAGATGCCCAGGCAAGAAAAACTCATTTTGAAAACTGGTAAATTAAGAATCGACTCCTTTTTCTTTCCTTTTCCTCTTATGATCTGTATCTCAAAGAATTGATAAGTGGAAGTTTTCTCTTTATAAAAGTTTTCCAACTAATAATCAAGGAATTAGAATAGCACCATTTTGCAACTTAAATAAATTAATGGACTTAGGCAATGGGCATCAAAGGCTAACATTCCATAGAAACAGCTAGGTGTTATGTATATTATGATGAAAGTACATTATACCACTATGAAGTACTTTTGCTTAGTAATAGTAGTAATAATGCCAAAATCTGGCCAAGCCTCTAGATCTAAACACCAATTTATAGGAAATACAGAACACAGAGGAACATGCTTTTATAAGACAACTAGGGACATGTAAACATTGACTGGAAAACTCAATATTGAAGAGTTATTATTCTTTTGTTGTGTGTGATGGTAGAGTGATTAAAGTGCTTATCTTTTAGAGATACATACTGAAATATTTATAGATAAAACAATATGATATCTGAGATTTATTTCAAAACAACCTAAGTGTAGAGAGGACAGTAACATAGATGAAACAAGACTGGACATATAATGGTAACTGCTGAAGCTAGGTAATGGATGTGTATGATTTGCTATATTAGTCTCTCTGCTTTTGTATATGTTTGAATATTTCAAAATAAAAAAATTAATACAAAAAAAACCCACAAAATAATCACCAAAAAGAATCCTCATTTTTCTCTAATGCTGGCTTTAAAGTCTGCTTTTAAAAATTAAAACTGCTATCCCAGCTTTCATTAGGTTGGTGTTTGTGTAGTATATTTTTTTCTCTTTTGACTTTCAGTCTTTCTGCATCTGTATATTTAAAGGTTGTCTTTTGTGAGCAGTGTTTAGTTGGGTTTTCAATATTTTTATCCACTTTGAAAATCTTTGACTCTTTATTGGAATATTTAGAACATTTACATTTAGTGTAATTGTTCCTCTATTTGGATTTATTTCTCTAAACATCTGCTTCCTATTTTTCCCATCTGTTTTGTATTTTTCCCTCCTCTTTTCCTGCCTTCTACACTCATTTTCTTTTCGTTTAGTGGTTACCTTGAGGATTACCACATGATTCCTTGACTTACCGAAGTCTAATATAAATTGGTGCTTCTACCTCTTCCCAGACAATCTAAGGATCTTAGAAAATTTTACCTTCATTTATCCCCTTCCAACTTATATGCTACTCTTGTCATGTATTTTTATTCTTTATATGTTTAAGCCCACAAAACATCATTACTAGTTTTATAAAGTTAATATTCATTTTTATATACTCACTTTTATATTTTATTTGTTGTTCATTCTTTCTTAAATCTGCAAGCTTCTTTCTGAGATCATTTTCCTTCTTCCTGAAGAACACTCTTTAGGCTGGCAACTGCCTATGATTACACTGGGCCACATAGGAAACTATGGTATTCATGAAAGTATTAATGATCATGAAACTTTGAATCAACTATTATTAGCTTTCCATAGAAAAGGAAAGATTTCTGTCAAAAAATTCCTGTTTTTATTTGTGTGTCAATATTCTCACTTATTAACTTGATCCAATCAACCTTGAACACATCTGATATGAAAACTTACTTTGATGAACTGTGGCATAGGCTCATCCATGCTGTGATAATCAGCAGACCAAACAGCTCCCTAAAAAATAGCATACATTTCATATTTCTGAAGTGGCTGCAGGTGAGATGTATATCATGCCATTCTCTCCATGACACTTGATTCTACTGACTGTTGGATGACATCTCTCAAAACATATAGATAACATCTACAGAATATTTTCAAATCTGGCATGATTCATAAATTACTTTTTTCAGACAGTTTAAAGCCCTATATGAAAATAAATTTCATCTTATGAAGCAGAAAAGAGCTCCATGACTACTCCCCAACTTATAAATAAACAAAAAACAAAACAAAAACACATCTAAATCACTTCATGTCACTGGGAGGAATACTACAATCAAGAAAACAATCTCAATTTGATCAGGCATTCTTTTTACATCATTTTAGAGTGTTCAGTGTTAGGCTGGCTGAACTCAAATCAAATAATTTAAGCACACATTACAGAGACTGGGTCACATATTAATGGAGAGGAATGCTTTCTAGTATGAGTCTGACTAATGATTTTGGGGTGGTAATGTGTTAGAAATATGTGTTAAAAGCACTTATCTTTTACATAGAGTAGAAAAGAATCATATTTGGCCATTGTACCGCTAAAAGCACCACTTTGAGTTTGCCACACCTCGTGGGCTTTAAATTGGTGGTCATTCAACCCATTTGGTTTACATTCCCATTAACTGACCCAACCTGATCCAGTTTTCCAAGGATTAGGATCTATAATGCGGCAGCATCCCACCAGTGATACTTAATTTGCAGGTCTCTGAACCTTGGTGTTGGTGGATGTTAGCAGTCGGATAAAAAGAAAAGAAATCAGGCTGTTAGTGAGGCCAGGGAGTCAAAGGTGGGAGAAAGCAAAGCAAGAGGTGATAAAATAACAAAAGGAGGAGATGACATGAGCCATACCAGGGAAAGGCTGAACAAGGCTGACATGGCTGATCACACTCATAGATAAGATTTTGGCTTGAACCAGAACTGAATCAGAATGCTGCTGCAGTTTTCACCTTATTCGACTGGACTCTTACTGCATAGTATTCTTTCTCAATTATAAGGAAGCTAAGTTCCAACTGCTTGATGGTAATATAACGTAATATGTAATGCTGCCTGTAGTAGTGATCATGAAGTGTGGTAGATGGTGCTGGGTTTGAGTCGTCACTCCATTATTTCTTCAGTTTCTTCTACTTATAAAGGAGATAATACCTTCCCTGCTCTTCATGGAATAGTTGGAGGAATTAAATCATTGTGCACAGCTAAGGTGTTGTAAAGGAATGTAAGATTTCTCAGTTCTTCCCCACCCTTTCTAGAGAGCAGAAGTCACTGCTCACCTGCCTTCTTCCTCATGTAAGATGTTCCTCTGTGTATGAAGCAGGAGGTAGTATGCCAAGCTGATAGCCCACACGATACAAAAGAACATGTGTATTGCAGAGACAGTCTTCCAAATAAAATTACCTAAAAATAGAAATCCTGAAGTTGTTAATCATGGAATCACATCCCATAGAAAAATGAACTCTTTTGTATTTGCTTTTCTATAGTCTGCTTTCAGGTAAAGCATTCAGAAAAGGCTGGGGTTGTTTTGTTTTATTATGAGGGACATCATAGATGTTAAAAAAGTAATTATAAACTTAAATGGACATTGATTATTTTGGTTGTCCAACATCTCTCCTTCCTATGATGATTATCCTTATTTTCTTTGGGGATCTATTCTTCTCACACATGTCCACATGTCCCAGATAACTGGACCTTGGCTAAGTCAGTCAATGCTTTTCATCCCCTTAGTGACAGTGATTTGGCTCACAATCAGTGTAGGACAAATCAGGGCCAACAATTCAGGGAGTGGATTCTATACTCTGTAGGACTTAGTGTGGTGGGTGAGAATGTGACCTTTGAGCTGCAGAGCTCTACCATGTGGAGCTCAGGACTGAAGTCAGTGCAATAGATGGTGGAACTGAGAATGCAGAGAAGTTTAAGTTCCGAGCCACCACCAGTGCCTGAAGCCAGCCACCACCTCTCACCTTTTCAGTAAAATATCCTAATATATCTACTTTTTGGCTTGGATCCCATTCAGGTTGAGATTTTTCTTGCTTGAAACTAATAGAACTCTGATACCCCTTAAAGATGTAGAGAGAGTTCTAGAGGCCCATACATGAAGTTCCTGAACCTTACGGACAAGAGTTCTCCCCACCCAGCTGGGAATCATTAGACTTTATTCTAAGGCCCTAAGAACTTTCGAGCCCCACTAATAGAAGCTGTCTTAAAGAAAGTGATCAATAACCTGTAAGACTAATAGTGCCTATTAATAAGAAAATGTTAGTAAACAATGTAAAATGTATTTTTTTTCTGCTATGGGACACTTTTATAGTATAAAACAGTCTAACATAAAGGTTTATTGAGAGTTTTCAAGGCCATAAAAGGCAAAGCAGCTATGGTTTGCCCATAATTGAAGTAGATAGTGATTTTAAGTGAAGTTTTTACATGTATACCCACTTGGGATATATATATGTAAGGAGTTTTACAGCCATTCATTCATTCATTCACAAGCATTAGGTAGCTACCATATTCTTGGCCATATTTAAGCCAAGCTTGTGCAAAGATAGGTTAGAAATAATCCTGCTTTTAAGGAGCTTATGGCCTAGGAGAAGGAAACATATATAAAAACATGCAATAAATTGCCGAGGGTACTATGACAGCACACTGGGAGATTGTGGGGGCAAACATATATTCATGAGAAATCTAGAGATTTGTTATAGATATTATAAACAGTTTCTCTATATAAGTAATAGTTCATATAGATAGGTATTGAATGAATTCAAAATAAGAAAATTATTAATGAGAGTGGTATTGGTCTAAAAAGAATTTGTTGCTGGTTTTCCATTAGTTTGGTGGCTTAAGAAATCAGTGCAGTGACTGAAACCCTTCTCTCTCATGGACTAAACTGCATAACTATTCCATATCAGCATAAGAAATCTTTGGGTTCCAAACTGATAAAGATTATCTTAGTATGGCAAATCCTTGTGAAGATTTCCTGAAAATTAGAAGAGGATGACTTAGATTAGAATTAGTCCCTTATTATGATCAGAAATGACTTAAAAAGACCTGGAGTGACCCATTTTTTTCTCCTGGGTTTTGGGCAGATAGACTCTCATTATTATAAGGAAATCTGATTTTTACATGTATATCACCTGGGATAGATATATATGTAAGGGGTCCAAGGAGCAGGTTACAAAATAAAGATATGATTAAGTCTGTTTTATAGCCACGCATTCATTTACAAGCATTATTATTAAGTATCTCCATTCCAAATCCAAGGTTCATACCTGTGACAAGAGGGTTAAGTCCAACAAGCAGGGTCAGCACTGCAGGAATTATATATACAACCTGATAGCAAAAAGAGAGGAAATAATGTGGATAAAGAGGTAAAGAAAGATGACATTAGTGGCCACCATGCTCCATGATTTACTTTAGGTTTCAGTAACAATCGAGGAAGTGGTAACCTGTTTTTATGGCATTGCAATATGAGAATGCACTTTTACCACACTAAAAAAAAAAATTGATCAGAATTTTGCATTATAATTTCAAATGCTTTCACTTGTTGCTATTCTGTACATGGCTGACATTATTTCAAAGCCTAAAATCATCTCACTGTTGACATTGTATAGTCTTGTGTATCTGTATTGAAAGAAGCTGGGCAAAATTTAGATATTTCAGAAAATGTGTGGAAGGCCTCTACCCCCATGATTCAATTAGAGCACTATGGTTCAATATGTACTGTAGGTATATCGGCTTTAATTACTTTTATAAATATAACTCACTGAATTAGCAAAAACACAAACCTTAAGCCTACCATTTCCGGTCAGATGTTTGTTGGAGTTTCTGGGTAGAAGAAACTCATAAAGAATTAATGGTTCGGTTGAACTTAAGAGGTCTGTGTCTTCAAAAAGTGTCCTCAGTTGGATCATCTTATTCAAAGGGAATACTGCTGAAAGACCTTGTGTCTCTGGAAAATTCTGAATTCAGACACACACACACACACACACACACACCTTATTACTCTGACTCATTTCCCCCTAATATTTTGAGGAAAAGATCTTACAAAGGATTTGATTTCTAAGTTTTTAAGTACACAAAGTAGAGGGGTGGGGGGAGTGGCAAACAGATAATATTGTGTTTGGTACAGTTCCACAATTCTTTCAGGTAGAGGAAAGCGGCTCAGACTCACCATCCAGAGTTCTGCATCTGGATCGTTTACCTGCAATGTCAAAACATCAGGTGTTAGCAAGTGTACTGTCAGGTTCCATTCCTGTATTTGGTCTGTTCTTTGATTCATTTCAGTCATTTGTTACATGACAGATGCTGCAGTAGGCACTGCAGATACAAAATAGGAATAAGACATAGTCTAAAGGATCATGATAGGTGAAGGGGTTTCTGGCTGAACACAACAGATGGTTTGAACATACAGCACACATTTTTGTAAATAATTGCACAGGAACTCTGAAGAGGATGGGCCATACCTGGAACGGGTATTTTAAAGGCCCTACAGTCTCAAGGAATGAGGAAAGAATTTATGAATGGGATACAAAGCAGGCTTGAAAGTCTAGCTGTGTTACAAAAGGGTTTTGTTCTAATTCATGTCCTCGACTCTGAATTGTGTTGTCTAGTCCACAGGCTGAATAGTAAGGTGCCAAGGTTGTTTCTCTGCTCAGGTTCCTTTCAAAGTGACACAGTGAACCAGCTCCTTACAGGATTTGAGCAAAAGAGAGGACTGTGGTGAGGTCATGTAAACACATCTGTGTCTTAGGTGGGGGAAGAGAGTGGGGATTTCTGATGCAATCCTCGTCCTCCACCTAAATTGCCCGCTTCTGCGACCCTGCGGGCTTGTTAGTATACACTGCACGCTGGGCCTCGGGACGGAGCTTGGAGGCCGGCGCCCTGCGGAGCCCCTCTCCCACCGCCCGCTGGCCGCCACACGCCTCCAGGGGCCGGGCCGCTGACCTGCACCAAGGCCGCCAGCGCGAAGAAGGCGGCCATCAGCCCGTTGCAGGCTCTCCACAGGGCCGGCGCCCAGCGCCCCGCGGCCGGCGCCATCGTCTCGGGCGCAGCGGCGGGCGGGGCGGCGGCGAGTCCACGCCCGCTGCCCCTTCCTTCCGCCGCGTCCCGACACGCCCGCCCCGGCCTCGTTCCCCAACTGGCCCTCGGTCTTCCAGTGGCCGCTGGTCGGCACGCACCGGTAGCGGGAAGTAGCACTGCTTGAGACCTGCTGTGTTCTCCCATTCGCTCCTCCCCCAGCGCGGCGAGGGCTAGGTGTCCGTTTTTCCATTTTACAGATGGGGAAAGTGAGACCAGAGGGTCTGGGTGACTTGCTGAAGGCCACACAGCTCATTGGTGATGGAAGGGAGTAGTATCTGACCCCATATAGGTCCAGCTCCAATGCTTGTTATCACTAAGGCTACCTTCCTCGCATAAAAATAAATTTTTTAAAAGAAAGAAAATAGGAGAGAGGCGCGCGCGCACGCGCGTTTTCTGCTTGGTATTTAGTATTTATTCATTTCTTTACAACGCCCAGGAACTTTCAAAGCCCTGTAAGCATTATGGTAATTTTTTAGAATGACGACAGTTATATTAGCATCTTATAGAGTTCACAGTTTTTCTGCAGGCAGGCTCGTTTATCTTCATAGGTTTTTATTATACAAGGTATTTACATATTATACATATTTACAGTTCTTTCCCACCACCAAAACCAACAAAATTTTCACACGCATTGCTCATGAATTTCTTATAAACTAAAGACACTGAAATATTCACTGTTCTTCCCTCACTTGTTTTAGTCTTTTTCTGTTTTGTAATTTACTCTTCTGATTAGTTTTTCCCCAGGCTCATTTACACATCCATAGGACTCATCATTTTTGCTGTTCTAGAGTCTTTATCACTTCAAATCATGAGCATGAGCTCCTGTCCTCCTCTTCTTTTAACTAAATCTCCTAAAACTCTTTAGGAATTTTTGTGTGTGTGTCAGTTTCGTTCTTTTCAAGGAATGCTTATTTCGAGAACATCTGCTGGGGGCCTGGTCCTGTGCAAGTCGCAGGCAAAGGTGGGTTTGCTGTGTGCTCTCCAGGAAGGGAGCTTGCACTCTGGCAGTGGGTGGGCATGTGTATAAACAGTGGCCACACAGGGGGATTTCAAAGGCTGGGCAGAGGTTGGGCAGGCCTAGCAGGGGCTACCACTGCTTGAAGTTTGGCGAGCCTCCTTACTGAGTTCTACCACTAAATCAGCCCTGGGGTTGGGGACAAATTGTGACCACCCTCACTGTCTTGTTCCTTATCTGAAAAAGAATGGAAGGAAGGAGCAGGAGGAGGAGGAAAGAAGGAAAGAAGGAAGGAAGGAAGAAGGAAGGAAGGGAGGAGGAGGGAGGAGGGAGGAGGGAGGAGGAGAGGAGAGAGAGAGAGAGAGAGAGAGAGAGAGAGAGAAAGAAAGAAAGAAAGAAAAGAAAGAAAGAAAGAAAAGAAAGAAAGAAAGAAAGAAAGAAAAGAAAGAAAGAAAGAAAAAGAAAGAAAGAAGAAAGAAAGAAAAGAGGATGGAGTGTTACGGGCTGAATTGTGTCTCCCTAACAATTCATATGTTGAAGTCCTAAGCCCCAGTACCTCAGAATGTAACTGTATTTGGAGATAGGGACTTAAAAGAGGCAATTAAGTTAAAATGAGGTTATTAGGGTGGGCCCTAATTCAGTATGATTGGTGTCCTTATAAGAATAGGAGATTTGGACCCAGACATGTACAGAGGAAAGACCGTGAGGACACAGCATGAAGATCTCCATTCTGCACCAAAGAGAGAGGCCTCAAAAGAAACCAATCCTGCTGACACCTTGATCTTGGACTTCTAGCCTCCAGAACTATAGTCAGAAAATAGATGTCTGTTGTTTAAGCATTCCAACTCCCAGTGTGTGGTACTTTGTTATGGCAGCTGGAGCAAAGTAATACAGGAGTGATTATAATATCTGTTCTGCCAACCAAACAGAGGTGCGTGTGGCAAGGAAAAAGTGGCGTAAAAATGCTTTTGTAAACTTGTGTGCAATACGATCATCACAGAGTTTTATGATTTTCACTGTTACTTGGGACCTTCAAGGTCACTGTGTGGACATTTGTTGTTTTTGCCTGAGCAGGGTTCATTCCTCTTCTAGAGTGAGCATCCCAGTTATTGGGTAAGGGACCCTGTCTCCTACTGTATACTAGGAGGGCTGACCATGCTCTTTCCTTTCCAGAGAGAGGCAGGTGACCCTGGCCAGTTGGCATAGCCCATCCTCCTGCACTGGTCTGGAATGATCCAGATTGCCCAAATTCAATCCTAGGACCTGTGGTAGACTGAGGGTTGTCAGGTAAAATACAAGGTGCTTAGTTATATTTGAATTCCAGGTCAAGTAGGAATTTTTTTTAGTATAAATATGTCCCTCATATTTGCTAAATCTGGTAACCCTAGCTGAACTATTAAAGATAACCTTTTTGCTGAGTATGTTGAGCTGGTAGCATGTAAGCTGGAGTTGCCAGGAGAACGCCTTCCTGAGGGTGAACTCATGGAGAGGAAGCAGAACTCGGAGATAAAGAAGGCCGGTGATATCACTTGAGGCTCTCTATCCAACTGCAGCTGAAGCTAGACTACCTCTTGACCCTTCAGTTTTGTGAATTGACAAAGTCCTTTCTTTATATATTAGCCTGTGTGAGTTGTTTTTTTTTCAGTTGTGACATAGAATGACAACTTGTATAATCATGATTCAATAGTTAAGCCAATGCTTGAAATCTTCTACCTCCCTGCCCCTGCTGTATGTTGGTCCATATTTTGCAAAGATGGGGAAGATATCTTTATCTGAAAAGTAAAGAGAAATAAGTTTTAAAAGTATCCTAGAGAGCTCTGCTTGAGGAGTCATTTCATTGTCCTTTTTCACTGTAATGCTACATCACTGTAGAGATGCTGAGGTTTGGAAAGGAGTAGGAGCCTGTCAACACTGGCTTACCTCTTCAGAGAGGGTGGCATGAAGGGCCTGCATCCTGCTGTGCTAGCCCCTGGCCACCAGGTCAGTGACAACATCATGAATACAATCAGAGCCACTGGTGCCAGGTGAGGGAGATTTGCTTCTCCACCAGAACCCAAAAGTGCCTGGGCAGGATGTGGACATATGTTCTCCAAGAACTTGGAACGAGAGGTGCTTGCTTGTTTTCTGAGTGAGATTATAAATTCAATGCTAGGAGATGGAGCAGAGACTGGCAAACTCACAGAAAGACATAGGTAGCCTCCTAGGAACACCAGATTTAGAGAAGTCTGATGAACACATGAACATATCTAAAAGCAGAGCATCAGCAGAGGGGGATTGATGAGCTGTGAAAGTCCAGACAGAGTCATGTCCATCTGGAAGGCAGGGCAGGCCCAGCCCATCCAGCACAGGCCAGATTGGTGCTTTGCTCCATTAAAAATGGCATTCACATTTCCTTGTCAGGCTATCCTCATGAGACTCAAGTGATTGAGCACTGAGTAAGCTCAGTCCTCTTTGCTGTAATCCTAGAATTCCAATTCCAGGCAGTGTGGCTTCATACCCAGCTTGTCTGCAGAGTGCAGAATGTGCTGACCTTCTAGCACCAACAGTCTGGTCAACAAGCCAGGTGTAGTTCTAAGAATATATTAATAGAATGTTGTTCTTTTTTACAGACTCATTTGCTTTGCAGCCATCTCCATTATCTATCCTGCCAGGTGTAGGGAGCTAAAGCTCCCCAAATTCAAAAGAGTGCATGGATTATCTCAGGAGGCCTGCTTGCATAAAAAAGAAAAGGCTGGTTCTGTGGAATTCCAGGAAGAAGAAGATTAAGTATAGACAAAGGGAGTGTCAAAGGGAGCGTCGAAGGGAGTGTCAAAGGAAGTGTCATTGTACCTTGATCTTCAGGATGTTACTTTAATTATGTTATCTTGGGATACACAAAGGAACAGCTTATGTATAAAAAGAAGCATAAGAAATAAACTTGGAGAGACAGTTGTGAGATCTGTTCTCCCTCCTGCACCCTGTCTGTCTTCTCTTTTTTCTCAGTCCCCGCTCCCCCATTCAGGGACCTGGTTTGACTTGGTCGGCTGGTTTCCGACAACCAGGTATGGTCAGCTACAGAGGACTGTGGAAGGTGGATAAAGTTTGAGGCAGGGTCATCATTGGTAAGTGGATCCTTTCTCTGTAAAGTATCCCAAGTGTGGGTGTTGGTGATGCTCAGTGGATGACATGTTTGGGGACAGCGATGACGAAACAAGAATTCTGCCTCATACCAGATATTGACCCATCTACCTTCCTCTGTTCACCACACCAGATCAGCAAAGTTTCCCCCTTCTCTACAGTCTGCTGACTCTGTGTCTGAGAAATCTTGGGGGAAGAAGGGTTGTGGCTAGGACAGCAGATGTTTTGGCTATACAGGCTGCTCTTAAAGTCTCTGTAATAAGATATGCACCATACCATAGCAAGGACTGATTTGCTTCCACAAAACCCATCTGGTCTCCGTGAAGGACTCAGGTTTGTACTGTTAGCAAAACTTAGACCATATTATGAAAGCTTTGAAGCTTTCAGTGAAAGCATTTGAAGTTGTCACTGAAAGATACCTGGCTCCAATAATATTTGTCAATTTCCTGGATGTCCCTTTACACCACCAGAAGGAGAATACATACAGTTCAACTCACTCTCTGCATATACTTTTATCCATCACTACATTCCTCATCAGCGTGAAACACTCATTTAATCATTTATTTCATCCATTCACTAAATATTTATTCAAGCCTTATTCTGTGTCAGGCAGTATGCTGATAACAGAGGACATGACAATGAACAGAAGAGACAGTCCTTGCCCTGTGGAGTTTACAGACTAGACAACAATCACACAAACTGGCAGGTGATCACAGCAGTTGATTGTGGTTCGTGCTGTGAAGTTAAAGTAAGGACTGCTGTAGGGATGTGTGAAACAAGGGGAATCGGACCTCTTTTACGGGCTTCGAGAAATTTCCTGGAGAGATGACTTTCAGGCATGTCCTGAAAGATAGAGTGATGAGGCACAGAAGGCGTGGACCAGTGCTTATAGCCGAGGGAGGAGCAAGTGAAAGGTGCTGCGCTGGAAGCTCACCAGGGCTGGGTACCAGTGGAGAATGGTGAGGCTGGACAAGTGCAGGTTAAGAAGTTTGGCTTTATCCCAAGTGCGAGGAAGAGATTCTGGAGCACTTTGCTCCCATTTTGCTGACCTCTTAGCTATTTCACACTCGTGCCTTGACTTTTAGAGCCTGATTAGTTGAAGCTGTAATTGGAGGTAGGAAAAATTAAACGACTTTGAAGCCCATTTCTCTCTAATCCTGGTGTTATGACCGGGCTGTTAGAATTGTTAGTGTCCACCAGATGGCGGCCTTATGCTTCCAAGGGATTCAGCAGCGCTCAGTGTCTCTGTGGGTGGAAGGGGAGGAGGGAAAGGAGGGCTGGCTGTGCTTCCTCTTGGCTCCTTCCGGAAAGCTGCGATGTAGCCCTTCTGGGAGAGTCCAAGCTGATGTCAGCCTGAGGTGAAGAGGTGCAAACAGAACTTTGTACCAGGAAATATTTGTGTCTAAACGGGGGTGTTGCAGGGAAAGAGCTGAGCTTTGCTGTATTGCTGGCAGAACTTCAAACTGTTTGCAGTCCCAGGATTACAGGAAAATCAGATATGATTAAAAGAAGTGATCACATCTTCTTATATCGGAGCATTCCAAAAGAGAATAATAATGGTAATGACTATCAATTATTGAGTATTTACTGTGAGCCCAGTTGCTGCCCTTTCATCTTCTTTGATATCTGAAAGTCACCACAAATCCTACATTTCTAAATCTAAACTCGTACTCTTCCTCCTGTCCCACAAGACTTGCACACCACCACTCCCCCATCCTCGCCTCCCCCCCACCGCAGCCAGGTTTCCCTCCCTCTATGAACGTCACCGTCACATATTCAGTTACTCCTAGATGAGTTTTCTAGGGCTGCCTTGACAAATTATCACAAAACTGATGACTTAAAACAATATAAATTTATTCTCTCACAGTTCTAGAGACCAGAAGTCCAAAATCAAGGTGTCAGCAGGAACGCATTTCCTGCTGAAGGCTCTGAGGAGGCTCCTTTCTTGCCTCTTCCAGCTTTTGGTGGCTCCTTGTGGTCACACCGTTCCAGTCTCTGCCTGACCCTTCACATCACCTCTGTGTCTATGTCTTTTACCCTCTGTCTCTTATAAGGAAACTCATAGTTGGATTTAAGGACCACCTAGGTAATCCAGGATGATCTCATCTATAGATCCTTGACTTAATTATATCTGCAAAGACCTTTTTTGTAAATAAGGTCACGTTCACAGGTTCCAGGGATTAGGATGTGAGCATTTCTTTTCAGGGCCACCATTCAACTCTACATTCATTGTGGAAACCTAGGAGTTATCCTTGATGCCTCTTCCTCCTCCCTCCTTGTTAAGTTTACCACTGATTCCAGTAGACTTTTCTGTTCAATGTCCTTTCAACTTCATTGCCAACACCTAGTCCAAGCCATTAGCCTTCCTTCTCTAACCTCCTAACTGGTTTCCCTGCATCCACCCTGTTGTGGACTGAATTGTGCTCCCCCCACCCCATTCTTATATTGAAGCTCTAACTCTCAAAGTGACTGCATTGGAAGATAGTGTCTTTAAGGAAGTAATTAAAGTTAAATGATGTTATAAGGGTAAGGCCCTAATCTGATGGGACTGATGTCCTAAAAAGTGGAAGGGATACTGGAGATATCTCTCTCCATGTACACACAGTGTAAAGGCCATATGAAATCACAGCAAAAAGCTGGACAACTACAAGCCAGGAAAAGAGGTCTCACCAGAAACTAACCCTGATAGCACCTTGGTCTTGGGCTTTTCATCTCCACACTTCAAGAAAATAAATTTCTGTTGTTTCAGCCTGTGGTATTTTGTTATGGCAGCCCGAACAAACTAATACACACTCCGAGCTTTTTCCAGCCCAGTCTTCACATTGCAGCCAATGACCTACATAAGATACAAATCTCAAACTTCTGCTTAAAATTAATCCTCCCTCCTTTCTTTCCTCAAATTGATGCTGGCATTGTTCAGAGCACTAGGGATATAACTGTCAACTTCTACCTGACAGTCTTATATGAAACTTATAGTTCAGCCTGCCCTGCTGCCTATGGCTCTGAGATTAAAGACCCACATTTTGAACATGGTCTATGAAGCCCAGTCCTGTCAGCCTCCACTTAGTTTCTGCTTACCTTCCTTCTCTGCTTACCACTTCACATATACAACACCTGCGCCTTTCGATTGCATACAGCCATTTTCAGTTCTTCCAATGTTCAGCACTCCTTCTCTCCAGAGAGCTTTGGAGCACTGCAGTTCCTTTTGCCTGGAAGGCTCCTCCTTTGCCCGCTTAACTCTAGATCAGCTTTCCATGCTCAGCCTCCTTGAACGACCCTGTTTCATGCTCTTAGCAGCTGTTACATTTCCCCTTACAGCGCTGATAACAATGGCAATTAAATAATTAATTGTGCAATTAGATGTCTGGTGTCCATATAGCCCACCAGCCTGAAAGTGCCATGAGATCTGTGCCTATGTTTGTTTTCTGTTGTTTTCCCAGCATTTAGGGAACAAAGCAGGTGCAGTTAATTATTGTTACATGAATGAATAAAGGAATAAAGGACTCTAATTCTAATAAACAACTCACATCCTTTAGATATTTTTATTCCCAGTTTTCAGATGTGAAAAGTAAAGCACAAAGTGACTAGGTAACTGGTTTGAGGTCACGCAATAACAGTTGAAACTGAAATAGAAATCTAGAGCTTTCTGATTTCAAAGACTAGGCTCCTAACAGCCATGATCCTACCCAGTTTACATTAGATGAAAAAATTCTTAACAGAAAGACAGATGCATCTAACTATAAATTAATTAAAGAATAATTTTCTTTATTAAAATAATTATTGCAATTAACAGGAGGATGGATAAACAATCTTTGATATACCCATAATGGAATACAAAGGGGAAACAAACTGCTAATAACATGCTATTGCATTGATGAATTGCAAAAAATATTATGCTGGGCCAAAGAAGCCAGACACAGAAGGATACATGCTGTAGGATTTTATTTATGTGAAATTCTGGAATAGGCAAAATTATCTATGGTGAAAAACATCAGATCAGTGGTTGCCTCTGGGGTGGGGGTGGGAACGAGGTGATGACAATGTTCTTACCTTGATAAAGGTTTCAGTTACCCAGGTGTGTGTATTTTGTCCAAACTCAGCATATGTATGCATGAGATTTGTTAGTTTCTCTGTTTGCAAACTTAATCTCAAAATAGAAACCTTAAAGCAAATATTGAACTCTAGTTAATAATATACACACCAAAGTGTTTAGAGGCAAAGTGCACTAACATCTGCATCTTACTTCAACATGCGTCAGAAAATAAGATGGATTGATGATGAATGGAGGGAGGGATATACAATGTGATAAGGCAAGTAGAACAAAATTTTAAATGGAGATTTAAGTGAGCATATGTATATGTTCATTGCACAATACTTTCAACTTTGTTCTGTTGAAAATTTCCATAATAAAATGTTGAAAAATAAAATATTGAAAAATATTGAAAATTAATAATATTTATTATTATTTTCAATAAAATATTGAAAAATATTATTGAAAAATAAAATGTTGAAAAATAAAAATAAAATAAGTTGAAAAATGTATTTCAAAATAGCTAATGTTCACTGTAAGCAATAAGTCAATCTAAAGATGAAGAAATTAAAAAAATCACTTGTTTTGCATTAGTTTCAAGGGGAAAATGGGCAAGGAAGATGCAGAGAAGGGGACCAGGTGGAACCAGGTCAGACTAAATCTTGGCAGGACCTGGAAGAAAAGATAGCCTGTGTGATTCTCTTTGGGCTAGAGAGCTTATAGATATCAGGATTGAGCAGTAAACAGCAGCCGCCTTCTCCCGTAGGCATTAAGGGTGGCAGAATTAACCCTCAAGGCTTGCTCACCTATGGTCCAGTTAGAAACAATGACATTTTTCTTAAAGCTAAGCTGAGAGAAAGCCTAGTAAATTTTAGGAGTAAAAGCAATAACAATGAAATGCCAGGTGCATGTTTTGAATTGGTCAAGCTACTTTCAAGACCTGCAGGCTGACACAACCTACTTGGCAGTAAATTCAAGGCTGACTTCTTAGGGGCCATGGAAATGAGATGCCTCCACGACCGGGCTGTGAGGACTTTGATTGTAGAATGGCGTTATATATATCCAAGTTCCAATCCTGTCCCCACCACTCATTGGTTATGTGGCCCTGGGCACACCATTGAACTTCTCTTGGCCTCAGTACCTTACCTGTAAAATTGAGACAGTGATATTTAGCTGATAGTGTTATCAGGATTACAGATTATGACTTTACAATTATGACCTTATTCATGTCCATCTTGTTAATTCCAAGGTAGATCCTCAATTTCCCTTGCCGCATTTACCAGTGGCTCTTGACATGGCTGATCGGTCTTCCTCCTTGAAATACTTGCTTCCCTCAGCCATAAGACATCACTCTCTCTTAGATTACTTCCCTGGCTACTGTCACTTCCAACTTCCCTGGCTACTGTTTCTCAGCTTCCTTTGCTGGATCCTCTTCATCTTCCCAGTCACATGTTAAACTACGCCCAGGGCTTGGTCTTCCGCCTTCTTCTCTGCTCTCCCTACTCTAGCCCCTAGATGTGATTTTATTTTAACTCATCTAAACCCAAATTCTTGATCTCTCCCAATCGACTCTTTCTTTGGTTTGTAAATGGCACCACCAATTCTCACAGTTGCTCGAGCCAACTAGAACCATCCTCGACTTATTTTTCTCTTCTATACTTAATTCAGCAACAAATCCTGTTGCTTCCACATTTGAAATCTATCCACAATGGGACCGCTCCTCTCTACCCTCATGGTTAGCACCGAAGTCTCACGCGGATTATTGCATTTGCTGCCTAAGTGATGTCTCAGCTTCCTCTCTTGTTCTCCTAAACTTTGTTTACCCCACAGTAGCCAGGACTGTTCTTAAAAAAATTAAGATTCTCCTCATCTCAAAACTCTCCAGTAGTACCAGAATAAAGTCCCATGTCTGTATCTTTCCTACAGGGCCCATGGCCTCTCAGATCTCATGTCCTACCTCCCTCCCTTTTGCTCATTCTACACTATCCCTACCAACTTCCCAGATGTTCCTCCAACATACCTAGCATGCTCTCACCTTTCCTGATGATATTTCTTCTACCTGTACTTTTATTCTCTCCTTCTGTAACTTGATCTCTCACTTCCTTTAGGGTTCTGTCAAATCGTGCCCTATCCAAAGACTGTACTACTCCATCTGAGATAGTACCTCTCTTCGCTTTCTCTTTACCCTGCTTTGTTTTTCTTTTAAGCACTTCTCATTGCTTGATAGTGTGTATTTACTTGCTCATTTAAAAATTATGTCTCTTACCATCTCACACCTGTTAGAATGGCTATCATCAATAGGACTAGTAATAACAAGTATTGGAGAGGTTGTGGGCAAACAGGAGCCCTCCTACGCTGCTGGTGGGATTGCAGTTGGTAGAACCACTATGGAAAACAGTACAGAGTTTCCTCAAAAAAACTAAGACTTGAATTACCATGTAATCCAGCAATCCCTCTCCTGGGTATTTACCCAAAAGACCTGAAAACATTTATCTGCAAAGATATATGCACCCTGATGTTCATAGCAGCATTATTTATGGAGGCCAGGAATGGAAGCAACCAAAGTGTCCTACAATAAATGATTGAATAAAGAAGAGGTGGTACACATATACAATAGAATATTAGTCATAAGAAGAGATGAAATACTGCCATTTGCGACAGCATGGATGGATCTTGAGATAATGATGCTAAGTGAAATAACAGAAAAAGTTGAAAACCATACACTTTCACTCGTATGTGGGACATAAAACTGAAAGGAACAAATAAACATGACAAACAATCAGAGACTCATGGACATGGACTGTGGATTAGTGGTTACTAGAGGGAAGGTGGGTCGGAGGAGGTAGATAGGGGTAAAAGAGGTCAAATATTTGGTGACAGAAGGAAATCTAACTTTAGGTGGTGAACACACAGTGCTATATATATATGTGATATATTGTTTAATTGTACACTTGAAACTTATTTTATTAATGTCAACACAATAATTTTTAATAAAAAAAAATATGTCTTCCTACTTGAATGCGAGCCCCATAAGAACATAGACTTTATATATTTTACCCATCACTGTATTCCCAACATCTAAAACAGAGCTTGGCACACAGTAGCTTGCCATTAAAGATTTGTAGGATGAATGAACAAGTGAGCAAACACTTAACTCAGTGCTGGCCTAGAAAATGTACCTGTGAAATGATTTTCATTACCATAGTGATGGTTCTTTATGGAGACAAAGGACAGAATTAGTTGGGGAGGCCCGATTCTGGTCCCAAAGTTGGGACCTGAGTGGAAAAAACCTTAATCTCTTGGGCAGTTTCATCTTGGGTGTGAGTCAGAAATTGCTTTGCTGACCTGGAAGCTAGAGTGTCATATGACCTAGAAATTACTTCCCCCACTTCCTGCTAAATCATCTTGTCCTCCTGCCTAAACCCCTTTTTCACTAGGCTACTGATTCCATGTTATGCCTGGAGAGAATTTCTTTGAAATGACCCGAAAGTGAAATGACCCAATAATTGCACCCCAGAGCACAGAGCTTTCCAGTGGCTGCAATACTGTACTATTACCAACATTTCAACAGAGCTGGTTAAGAGACATTTATCAGAAGTCCACTTGGCATGCTCTGAAATTAGTTCAGCTTGGATATTGGCCCTTTTTATCTTTGCAGACAAATAGATACAGCCATATCTACCACCTACAGGAAGTGGGGCCTTTGATCTCTGTGGGATACCTGCTTTATAGCTCTCTAAAAAATTGAATTACATTCTAAGTATGTTTTTAAGACATAATAGCCTATGGAAAGAAATAGGATTCATTTATCAGAAAGGAGATTTTAAGTTCTACAATCATACAATAAATATTGAGTTCCTACTTGTTTGATAATGTAGTATGTTTGATAAAGTCCAAATACTAAGACAAAGGGAGAAGGTGAGAAACACACACATGCACACCGAAGTGGGGGTGGAGAGGGGAGAGAGAGAGAAGAGAGAGAGATAAAAGTGCCGTTCACACTGAGGAAGAGCGATACCAAGGGACCAAACTGATGGCTGACGTGGGTGTTATTATTGCTTCTGTGCCTAGTTGGTGAGCTGGGAGCTAGGGGCCGAGTAAGGCTTGCTTCTTCTTTCTTAATATTTTTCTTTCTTTAGCATCCAGACTATCTGAACAGAATATAATTTGCCAGGCAGGCTTTGGCAGCAGCCTGGCCCAACTACCAAGCAGCAACCTGGGAGGGCAGAGGCAGTTTGGTCCCCTTGTGAGCTACAGGTGGTCACTCTGAAATCTGAGAGTTGACATGACGTGCCAGATTACAGAATGAGTTGGGGGAAGAGTCTCCCCGGAATCCTACTGTCCAGAAGCTCAGCTTCCCTCTACCAACCTACCCCTACTCCCCCTATCTCCTCACCCCCTGCATATACACACACTGGAGATTTTCAAACCATGCTCCCTGTAGGGGAGGAGAGAGGTGGTGATTCTCCAGGGATTACTGCAAAGGGACCAAGTGGCACAGAAGGGATCAAGTGGCTGAGATTCTGGGGTCCCTACTCCATCTTCAATCAGAGCAGCTCCACTCAGTTTTGCTTTCTATATTGTGGCTCTGCATAATATATTAACTGAAAAAGAGGTTTGAAATGTCTACAGATTTAGGGTGCATCAGAAAGGATAGTCCATACTGAAAGACTGAAAAATACAGTACCTAAGGACACAGATTGTAGAACTGGACTACATGGGTAGAAATCCCAGCTATATCTCATACTATTTTTATTTTTATATCTGTAAAATTGCTATATGAAAACAATAGTACATCATAATGTTGAGAGCACTAAATGAGTGGTCATATGTAAAGCATTTAGAAGAGGCAGCTATCCTCTCAACTCTGAGGTGGGGAGCCCAGGTTAGATTAAGCAGCTGTCACTAATTGCTAATCAAGTGAGGAGTTAAAGTTCCCTTTGAAGACTAGTTCTCTGAGTCTAACCATTTCATTCTTTAATATTGATACTTGGTCAAATTAATAAAGACATTTTATTTAGTTAGCTCTTTTGGTGGGAAGAAAGAGAAAACACTGTGAATAGCTCAAGAAATAAGTAAAATGGGGTGAGGGGTGGAGTGGTTATTCTAAGAATGCCACAGGCAAAAAGAGAAGACAAAATTCCAGATCAGGACCAGGATGGGTTCTTACGCCCAGGACCCACTATGGTGTGATTCCTAGAGCCAGGAGGTGGAATGTGGGTCTGGGGTCCACATCTGCTCCCTAGTCAGAAGCAAGAACTGGCAGGTTTTTTCAATAGCAGTCATCATAAATGTGACACGGCTACTTCACCGTCCATTTATTCCCATGCCCCCGGCTATCTTCCTCACCGCACTGCTCTTTCTCCTCTTTTATGTCATTCTGCTGATCTCCTGGGAAAGGCTCCCTAGCCTTTCTGTATTGTTTCCGCTCTGCTCCCACAGCTAGTAGCGTCATCATCCTGATTAAATTCCTGATAGAGAGTATTTGATTGGTTCAGCTCTGTTTCCTGTACCAAGCCACACTGTAGGTAGCTTTTCGGCCTAGGATTGGCTGCTTGTGGGTCACCTGACCACTGTTGTCCAATTAGCTCTGCCATAGCTGGGAAATGGTGCAGGAGGGGATGCGAGATCACCTGGAACCAAACTGCAATCATAGAGCTACCTGGTCATCAGGGCTGTGGGTGGGGCACTTGTCCTTAGGCCACCACAGGCAGGGCAGCCCTGGAGACTGACCTGCCTAATGCAGAGTTGCCTTTGTTATTAAGGATAACAATGTGGAAAGCCTATTGGTCTCCCTCTCCCCCTAGGATAGGGTCATCATTCCTGTTTGAATCTCTTGCTGCAACTAAGGTACCTCTACTCACCTGTCAACCTCACTACTTCATTTCAAGCCAAGTACTTTGGAGAAAATAAATAGCCCTGAGTGTGAGTTTTACAAACCCAGATGTCTAATGGCACAGTGAGGCTGAGCTCCAATTCTTTCCTAATATAGAAGGATACCAATTATCCAAGGCAAATCATAGAGGGAACAGAATTCTCCATTTCCAGCTAAAATTTTTTCTATTTACTGCTGAATGCCTCACTTTGGATAGTGTAAAAAAAAAAAAAAGAATGAAACAAACAAACAGGTTTATTTGACCCCAAAGTAAACAAAATTGCAGAAATTAATTCCATAAATAATTAGGTCACTAAAAGTTGATCTAATGAGCTAGCTTTTTGTAGCCTCTTCTTGCATTTCCTGTTGAAAGAGATGAAGTCAAAAAAGTAATGTGTAGGTAACATCACCAGAGCCCTGCACCTCACTGCGAGAACTTCAGCTTGACTCTGAGTGAGAATGAAAGCCACAAGAGGGTTTCTGGCAAAGGACAGCCGGTCTGACTTCCATTTTAAGAGTCATTCAGACTTCTGTGTTGAGAATAGGCTGTGCCATCCCATTGGGGACAGGGCAAGGATGGACACAGGGAGACAACTGAGAGGCTGTTGCAATAATCCAGACAGAAGTTTAATTTATATTAGATGTGCTGCTTCATCAGCTCTTAGACATGAGGTCTAATTCATTTTCACCCTGGATGAAGACAAACCAAAAAAACCCCATATTTCCCAAGCTCTCAAGCCAGAAGAGGTGGAGGCATCCCATACTCATAGCCTCATGGTTAGATCCACTGGTGTGAGATCAGAATTCTTGGCCACCTGAGTTGAATTAGATGTGGAGGAGAATAGGAAGGAGAGGAGAGCAGTGGAATAAGAAGGTACTTAGCTCTTCTGTTCCCAACATAACAGCTAGAGTGACTCTTAAAATGAGAGTCAGATCATGGCAGTCTTTTGTCTAAAATGCTCCGGGGCTACTCATAGCACTCATAGTCAAACCAAAGTCCTTAATTTCAGACACAAATCACCAAAGTTCTGGTGTATAGGGCTCAAACACACCATTTATACATCTAAAAGTTTTCTTTTGCCTACTCAGAGTTCTTGGCGATCCAATAATAGTTAGGGTCCTGGGAGAAGTGATACTCCCTAACCCTAACTCTTTCACAGTGGTTGGCTGACCCTGGGTGTAAGTCGGGGGAGGGGAGGGCACTGAGGCCAGTTAACGTTGTAGGATAATGTCCCAACCAATTCAAATATAGTATTTCAAAACTGAAAGTGACATAGTCCAGTTGACTCCCAACCCCCAGCTCATTCTAGAAACCAAGGCCTGAAGAGAGGAAGTGCCCTGCTAAGTGCTCAGTGACCGGGTTTCACAGGACATGACTGCCTAGTGCTGTGCTACCACCTTCAAGAAATGGAATAGGACCCTGCCCTTCTCACAAACCTCATGTGCCTCAGAAACTTCTTTCTCTGAGTGAGAGCCTTAACGCTTTCTTCAATAGCTAATTCACTCTTCCATCTGTCTGTGTATCCATCCATCTATCCATTATTTATTTCTAGTGGGTGTTTGTATTTTCCTTTCTCATTCCTTTAATAGGATCCCAATTTTCCTTTGTAGAATTCATCTATTTTCTGTTGTCACCCATGGGGCTTAGGTGGGATTGACCCCACCTCCAGCTCTAGCCATCCCCTTGGCTGGAGTGATGGATTCAGAGAAAGGCATTTGCCCCAATTAGTCTAATGAGAGAGTGATTCTGTCCTTTTCTGCAACACATACTATAGTTATTGCAAATGGCTTTCTCTCTTCTCCTGGGCCGTGTAGTATGAGGACATGAGGTCTTGTCTACCTAAAAATTCTGGGTCTGGGCCACCACGAGGAACCTAAGGATGACAGTAACACCATAAAAGATGGGGTGTGGTGGGGGAGGGAGAGAGAGGAGAAGAGAGAGATATTAAGTCCTGGATGACATGGTTTGAGTTACTGGATCAAGTCTCTTTTGAAACTAGAACTATTTCTGAACATCTGAGATTTTTCAGCTAAGACTTTTTTTCCTTTAGCCAGTTTCAACTGGGTGCTTAATTGGATATTTTATTGGGTTACTTGTAACTTAAAGAATCTTGACTGACATGCCATCTTGCCAGCTAACATTTATGGAGTGACAGCCATAGGTCAGTTTCTCTATCCAACCTGGTGGAGTTGGGTGCTGCCCACGGTGAAGCTAAAATTTATTGGAAAAGGCAGACAATTACATAAACAATGACAATAAAGTGTGGCCATCCTATTGTGAAAAAATAGGGTGGATGGTATGATTGGTCCCATTTTTAAAAACTGGTATTTGTAGATCTTTATGTATGCCTGTGTATAGGAAAAAGTATGTTTGAAGGCTATGATCTCTGGGTGCTGTGGCAGAGTGATCTATTTCTTTCTTTTATATGTTGCTTTGTTTTTGCAATGAACCTTAATTACTCTAATAATCAAGAAGGGAAATTCTACTGAAATCAAAATGATAAGGATGATAAGTGCTGGGAGAGGTACTGGAGGCTGTTAGGAGCACTTAGCAGGGGCCTGCTTTAGGAGGCTGTGTAATTGTACAGGGAGCAGTAGAGAGGCTCAGTGAGGCTCTTTTGTATGTAGAGACCTTCCTGCCTCTGTGTGTACAGCAGCCCCCTCCCCTGCCCCGCCATTTTGCAAGGCTCTGAGAATGTGAGCTGATCAGGGAAGCCAGCTTCCAGGCCCTTCTCCAGGCAGTCTGGGGCATGGGATCCCTGAGTTAGCCAGGAAGGGCATTTCTCCAGCTCATTCTTCTTCCTTGCCATGTCGAGAGCCAGTCGCTAGAAACACAAGGCCCTTTCCTCTCAGGGCTCCAGAAGCTGAACATTAAGAAACCATTGCAAATAGAGTAATTGCTCAGAATGAGCATTAATGTCCTATTAAAAAGAGGCAGCTGCTGTGGCTGTAACCTCTAATTCAGCAGTGTTTCCTGAGAATCATGTTAATGTGATTTGAGCTAATTCCCTCCTTGCTGCCTGGGGGCCTGATCCTGGGGCCTGTGGCAGGCTCCTGCCCTTTAGTCTCAGCAGAAGCACACAGACCCTTCACTCCTTTTCCTGGCAGGGCTGTTCTGGAGGCTCAGGTTGCCAGCAGGGATCTATCAATCAGCAAAATGTTGTTGATTGTCCACTCTCGTGCTTGACATTGGACTAGGTGCCAAGAGATGGGGGTGACAGAGGGATTGGGGACAAGGTAGGGGCGAGGATAGGCACTTACTAAGTCTCATTAAGTGCTTTCGAGACGTCTAACATTTCTCTAAAAAGTCAGGACAAAAATGAAAAAATTAAACACTAACAAATATGCTCATTAATTTATTCATTCTGGGTGTTGGGTGATACACTATGACTAAGACAGCAGTAGTCTCCGTGGTCATGGAGCTTATATTCTAATGAGGGTGATGGACACTGAATAAGCAATTACACGACGATTTATTTAACTTTAACAGTAACATGTGTGATGGATGAATACAAGGTGCTGTGAGAGAATAAAAGGGGAGTGGGCTGGGAACTGACCTAGCCTGGGCGGACTGAAAAAGCTTCCTGGGGAGGAGGAGATCTGAAGAATGAGCAGGAACTAACAGAGCAAAGAGGCAGGAGAAACTTGCAGGCAGAAGAATTGATACTCTCTTGAGAAATACAGGAGGCTGGACACAGAGGGGGAATTGAAGAGGTGGTCCTGATATGGCAGGGCTACATCCTCACCCGCAGCAGTGTAGCATAGTGCCCGAAGCCAAGACTGGGAACCGTGAGGCCTGGGTTGTGCTCTCGCCTCTACCGCCACTAGCTTTGTGTCCCCAGGTGAATGCTCACACGTTGTTGGGAACCCACGGTATGCACCGTGGTCTTTCTGGGTCTCAGCTTCTCAGCAGAAAGCACTGAAGATGGTTAAGGTTCTTTCCAGTGCGAAAACCCTTTGCTTATGTCGTAGGCCCTGTCTGGGTCCTTCAGGGACATGATGGGGCCAGTGAGGTCCGCAGAGTTTGGAGAGTGAGATTGAAATGAGGTCTAGTCAGGCCACAGGATCTGAGGGTGACCCATGTGGCCAGAAATGAGTTCTGTTCCTTCCCCAACCTGCACCTGCACTACCCCAACTCAGCCCTGTGACTGGGCTTCTCTCATCCACCCTCCCCATTGCAGTTCCCTGGGTGTGTCAGGACACATTTGAATTCTAATCAGCTATTCGAGTCCTTTTCCTGGGGTCCCTTGGCCCCCACATAAATCAGGCATCAAGATAGAGAATTGATGGCAAGGGAAAGGGACTTGGGACATAATTTTAGCTCTGTCCTTTATTAGTGAAGTGACTGGAGTGGATGCTCTGACATGCCCACAGAGCCCTCTTCAGGAATGAAGGACTTATTCCTCCAGCCATGGGAAGTGCTGCCAGAGGTGGCTCTCCGTTAGCCTTGGATTGCCTCACCTGAAAAAAACTGCCTGGCCTGAGGTCATGTCTCCTTCCCAGGGTAGCCTGTGACCAGTGATTGATCAAAGCCAGGGTATACAGGCCTGGCTCCATCTATGCAACTTGGGACAACTTCAAAGGGCCAGCTTAGCTCCCAAATTCCCCATGGAATGACTGAGGCCTTCCTTGAGACTGTAGTACAACTCAACTTTTCCCTCCGCCCATTTCTGCTTCTTTCTCTAATATACACTTTACACTCAGAACTCATCTCAGAGTCTGCTTCCTGGAAACCAAACCCAGAACAGTGCCCTTAGGCAGGTCCCCTCAATGCTTTAGACCTCGGTTTGCTCATCTATAAAGCGAGATTAATAATGCCCACATCACAGTTTGTTGTGATGATTGAAAGAACTAAGGATTATCAGGATCCTGGTGTTGGGATAACTCTTCTTTCAAGCTATTTATGTTCCGTCCTGTCTTCAATGCTGCGGGTGTTTGCAAGTAATGAGAGGTATTTTCTGTACTGAGTAAATTACCTTACCTCAGGGGATTGCAACAGGTTTTGTGCTTCAAGGAAGAAAATGCATTTTCGAGCGCCCAAGAGGTGACTCCCAAGTTTTGCCTGAGATGCAGAGACTTTAGAGACCCATGGTGGGGAACGTGAGGATGGTGGGAAAGAGAGTTTGCTTCACTAAGTCTGAGAAAGGCTCAGAAGTTGTATTTTTTGGTGAATGGAGGCACCTCTGCCTGTCTCCCCTGTAGCCCCCAGATGGGGGTAGTGCCCATGGGTGCCTGTGGAGGTTGGAGGACAGCGGGGCACCTACAAGGTGAAGCCCCATTTCCTGCATGTCCACCTCTGAGCCTTCCTGGGGAACCAGTGCTTGGTAGCCAGACAAGAGATGACTGGACTTGTTGGGTGATATGTCTGATGGCAATCATGTTCATCCTCACCCCTGTTTCTCTGACACCATATAATCCCTCTACCCCTTGGATTCTGTGTGAAGCCAGTCTGAACTTTACACATGGCTGAGCTGAACTGTTTTCACCCCAATGAATAAGAGTGCAGACCCAGATTCTTGAATTTCTAGCTTTCTAAAAAATCCATACCCACCACTCTAGTGCAGTTCCTGGCACATGGTAGATGCTCACATCCGCTGTGGCAATATGTGTATGTCCATGTGTATTATATAAAGAGATATAAGGACACAAAAAGATACAAAAGATACATATATAAAGAGATACCTACAATTTATATGGCACTCAGATGTTCATTGCATTTATTTATTCATTCATTCGTTCATTCATTTCAGACTGACTAATTCCTTGGTGTGGGAGCAGTACCGTACATTATAAGATGTTTAAGAATTGTCCCTGGCCTTTACTCACCAGATACCAGTATTACCTCCAGTCATGTCAAAAATGTCTCCAGACATGGCCAAATGTCCTGGCATGGGGGTGGGGGCAAAATTATTCCTGGTTGAGAACCACTGAGTTCAGTGACTCCGAAAAGAGAGAGGGAACAGCAAAGCATTTCTTTGCTTCCCTCAGGGATTTCACATCAAGTAACAAACACCACCTAACACTTCCTCTGAGATTGTGGCCTCACTGTCACCACTTCCACCATATTTCCTCACTGGACAGGGCGGAGTGCTGCTGTTCTCTCTCCCCATAGGGGAGGGACCAGCAGCTATTATATTTTTTTCTAGGACAACTGGGGCATCTAGCTTTAGCCAGTCTATAACATGACTGGGCCAGGGAGAAAGCCCTCAGTGCAGGCAATGGTCCAGGTGAAGTCTAATCTGCTCCTTCGCAAATCCCCGAACTTGAGAGTAGGCGTGGGCTTCTAACCCTAATGACTGCAGGTCCTCTTTTCCCTGGATGCTGGTAGAGACGGTTTCCTAACAACGGCACAGGTCTGTGGTGTCCTGGGGGAGCATGGGATGCAGACAAAGAGCAGAGAAAACAAAGAGTCTTGCTGTGTTCATTGTGGGCACTGTTTAAGTGTTTGCTCTGGGGAACTCTGTGGGCTCTCCTCTCTGGGGGACAGCTGACTGGCCTCTGCCCTCCCTACCTGGCAGTTACTCAGAGCTCCGGGCTGCAGAGGTCTTGAGAAAGGACCTTAGGGAGGAGATGTACTGGATCTGCTCTCTCAGGAAGAGCTACATGGAAGCTAATTTCATTTATTTTCATTCATTCATTCATTCATTCATTCAGTAGATCTATTTTGTGCCTCTAGTGTATATTTATCAAGCCACTAACATTTTATATCCCTCGAAATAAGTTGGTTGAGACATGGTTCTAATATGCTGTGCAACAGTGTGGAGTTTAAAACACGATCTTGATCTCCAGGGTTTTTCATTTGGTTGGGAAAACGATATGCTCACTGGAAAGCTAAAGGACAATGTGAATATCCCATAAAACCTTGGTACAGAGGAGAAACTGGCAGTGATGGGGAAAAACCTTTATTGTGTGCTCATGTGTGGGAGACCCTGAGCACTCACACAGTCTTGTGAGGATCTGCACTATCCCATTTTATAGGTGAAGGAAGTGGAGCTCAGAGAAGTGAGGAATATGCCCAAGTATATTCCCACTGCTAAAGGCAGAGGGCTTTGACAAGTCGAAGATTTGTCCTGCTTTACTGTGTCACAGCCCAATTAGCTGCCTCCAAACACTTTTGGACCAAGGCCTCTGAGTTGCCTCAGTGCCTCGTGAAAATCCCTCCTCCTCCACTTCTCCTGAGTGCCAAGCCTGAAGCAAAGATTTGGGCTTTGGGACTTCAGGCCATTTGATGTGCTGTATCTCCCCAACACCTACACTCCCAGAAACGCCTAAGGGACTGGTCTGTTTATGGCTGGGTGGAGCTGGGTGAGGATGCCTGAGTCACAAGGACAAAGAAAGAAAATAATCCAGTAATGATCTGTTTTAGGACACCAACTGGTAACCTCTTTTCTGACTGTTCCAGGCAACTGCACATACCCCTGACCTTGGCTTTACCCAGGAGTTTGTGCTTTTGCCCTGACAAGTGGGTCAGGAGTGGCTGCCTTGGAAACAGCTGCTGCTCACCCTTTCCACCTAGTTCTCCCATGAGCTCAAAGCTACCCATTAAGGAAACCATCCTCTGCCTAGGCAGTTTCCTTCCACCCAGAGAGCAAATGGCATTTGCAGTGTCTGCTCTGTTAATGTACCCAGTACATCCTCTTTCCCAGGCCATGTGGCCCCGCAGCGGGGAAGGGGACGGTAGTTCTGACATTATTCAGGTAGCGGGGTGGGGGGCGGCTCTAGTGGAGCACCCCTTCCCCATCTGCTTGGGCTGGGCAGCTATGGGCAGCAGGGGATCCTTCAAAGGGCTGGAAAAGGGTGTTTGAAGAGACTTGAAGATTGTGAAGCTTGTCTTTCTTAGCCATAGAGCAAACACATTTTAATGAAATCACAAAGATAAAAATCTCTGGTTCACTCTTTAAATCCAGCAGAAAGTATGCCAGAGAGGAAAATCTTCCCAGGGAGAAGAACCAAGTGAGAAGTTTGTAGATTAGAATACCAGCAGGGCAGAAGAGAAAGCGTGGGGAGGAGAGGAAAGGGGAGGGGGACAGGAGCTGTTATCTTTGTGTCCCCTGTTAAGTCTCTTGCAGAGAAAAGAATTCTCACCAATCAGGTTATGTTTGAAACTTGGAATAATTGTGTCAGTTGGCTGATCTTCCTCTAAAGTAGAAATTATAGGAATTAAAATGGGGGAAGGGGTGGGGAAGCCACTAGAGGGAGTGGGATGCTGGAGATATTACATAAATGGATGACTGTCAGCTCTTCTCTTGCAGGTCCCTATGGTGAAAGCCACGCCCTGAGTCCTCTGATTTCTAGTCACTTTCATGCTTCCAGCCAAGGGCATACTCCTTCCTGAGGAGTTGGAGCCTCAGTTTTGCCATGTCCTTGCTGTGTGACCTTGGATAAGTTACCTAACCTCTCTGAGCCTGTTTCCTCAACCATAAAACAGAGATCATAGTCAACCTTACCTTTCAGAATTGCTGTGAGGAGTAAGTAAGACTGTCCAAGATGACTTTCTTCCTTTCCTTTTGCTCTTCCATCTGGGGGCCCTGCTCTCCCTCCTAGCAGCCCTCTGAGACTGAGTACAGAGCCCAGTTTTCTGCCGCCTGGGAGAGGACTCCAGAATAGCCACAGAATCCAGCCCTCTCGGATATAATGCAAGATCTTCCTGTTGCTTCCTCCATCATCTCCCCACAGGTCAAGGCTGAAACGCCATTGAGCTCCCCGCAGGATGGATACTGGAGCTCTGTTGGCCTCTGCCCGCCAGATCCTGAGCCCTTATGAAATCTAGGTCTCATCACCAGCTAGCAATGTGACTTTATGCAAGTCTCTTAGTTTTTATGAGTCTTGATGTTCTCTTCTATATGATGGGGTGGTAGGGAATCAAATAAAATAATGGTGTAAATTGCCGCTCTATACTATCTTCCCACTTCCCACGTCCCTGCAGGTGTTCTCAGGTGCTGTTCATTAGAATCACCTAAGAGCTATAAACATCTAGTGATGCTATGTGGGTCTCCCCCATCCCTTTCAGACTCAGCAGAGGTCTTGAATAAGACCTGGGCATTGGTATTTTTTCAAAGTTCCCAGGTGATTCTTGCATTGCACCAGGGCTGAGAAGCATGGTGGGCTGCTGAGCCAGCGACTCTCCCTCTGCTCTGGCTGTTGTCACCCGTCCAGCTTCACTACCACCCCCAATTCCTCTCACCTCTTAGAGATGTGCTGGACATCTTGTAATTTCCCAAAGAGAACACACTTTCTCTTGCCTCTCTGCCTTTACGTACCCTTTCCCTCCACCCCCAGAACTCTCCCATCCTCTCCTATTCCTCCTTCTAGAGCCCCATCTCCTCCTAGGAGCCTCTCCTAGACCCTCTGTCAGAGATTGGCACTCTCAACGCCCTTTCTCACTTCCTCTTACCCCCATCTTGATGCATATCTCTTGGGATCATAATGATCTATTTTACTGCATTTGAGGCCCCTCCTAGGTCAGAGCCTGGCTTATGTGTGCTTCTAGCTCTGCCCACCCTGCCCTTCCTCATCTCCTTTTTCTTCGCCCTTTCCTCTTGATCTCTTTCCCCCAGTGTTTCTCAAGTTTAGCATGTATCAGAATCACCTGAAAGGCCTTTTTTTGTTGTTTTTTTTCCTCCCAGCTTTATCTGAGGTATAATTGACAAAATTCATAAATATTTAAGGTATACACCTTGATGGTTTGATACATGTCTACACTGTGAAATAGTGCCACAATCAAGCTAATTAACATGTCTGCTTCATGTAGTCACAACTTTCAAATTTTTTTTGTGATGAGAACACTTAAGGTCTATCTTCTGAGCAAATTTCAAGTATACAATATAATATTGTTAACTATATTCATATTATTAGATCTCCAGAATTTATAAGGGATTAATATCCAAATATATAAAGAACTCATACAATTCAATAGCCCCCCCCAAAAAAACAACAACCCTAAATAATTTAATTAAAAATGAGCAAAGGACCTAAATAGGCATTTCTTCAAAGATGACAGAAGACATACAAATGGCTGACAGGTAGATGAAAAGGTGCCAACTTTACTCTCATTGGAGAAATATAAATTAAAACCACAATGAGGAATCACTCCATACTTGTTAGAATGGCTATTTATCAGAAAGAGGAAAAATAACAAGCTGGTGAGGATGTGGAGAAAATGGAAGGCTTGTTAAAAGATTTCTAGGTCCCATCTCCAGTTTCTGAGGTGGAAGGGGCTGAAAATGTGCAAGTCTAACAAGTTCCCAGATGGTAACCACACTTTAAGAACCATTACTTTAGAGCAGAGTTTCCCAACTTGGGCACTGCTAACACCTAGAGCTGGTAATTCTTTGTCGTTGGGCTAGGTGGGAGGCTGTCTTGTGCATTATATGGTGTTTCACAGCATCACTGGCCTCTTCTACCTGTCAAATGCCTCCAGACATTGTGACAACCGAAAATGTCTCCAGACATTGCCAAATGTCCCCTGAAGCGGGGATGAGGGGATGGAGGGAGGCGCGGGGACAATCACTCTTGTTGAAAACCACTGCTCTAGAACTCTGTCCTGGGTGTGGGGGGTGGGTGGATTCTGTGGGGGATTTGCAGGTTTAGTTCCTCTACTTTCCAGCCCACCACCAGTTTTTATAAATAAGGACTAATTGGCGCACAGCCCTACCCATTCATCGACATGTTATTTATGCTGCTTTCTTGCTACAATGGCAAAGTTGTGAGTGTCTAGTTTGTAAAATCTAGAAAACATTTTATAGAAAGTGTTTGCCAACTCCTGTTCAGACCCTGAAGGGGTCTGGTGGACTGTGATGAAGTGGAAGGACTTAGGCCTGTACCATCCCCTTAATCCCCAAATGTTAAATAAAAAGGGTAGGCACCAACAGGGGGCTTCTGAGCAGACTGCCTGTGATGGTGATGCAGGCCTTTCAGCCTACAGCTGGATCAGAGTGAACTCCTGCTCTGAGCTCCCGCTTCCAGAGTTTCCTGCATCTGCCAGCCGGGCATCGAGGCCAGGCAGGCGAGGGCCAGGCTGGGGATTTTCCACTTCTACCTGGTTCATGACCAAGCTGTGCTCACTTTGCTTTGACCAGACCTGGCCCCTGCTTATCTACTAGGTAAACAAGAGCTCTGCACGCAGCCCTGAGGGAAGAAACCAAGATGGCAGATTCTGCGATCAGCAAGTCACATAATGTTGTGTATACACAGCATTCGGGTCTGATACTTCAGTGGGAAGAGGGATGTTGGGGCCACTTACAGAAAGAAGGACCTCTTCATTCATTCGTTCATTCATTCATTCGTTCATTCAATATTTGTGGAGTACCCTCTGAGTGCTAGGCATCATGTGAAGAGTCTACAGGTTTTGAGGAGACAATCAAGGAGGAAATGATTACCCTGGGAAAGCATAGGGGTGATGGGAGCATAGAGGAGGCATCTAAGCTGGTCCTTGGGAGGAGGTGGGTCAGAGAAGTTTCCGAGAAGACATACCTAATACCTATTTGAGAGCCATGACTCTACTCTGTCCCCTTACTTGTAACATGACAGCTTCAAAACTCCTCAGATCTGTTTCTAAGTGTTCCAGCCATTAATCAGTTCAGATCTGTGCCCTGATCTCCACACCCCCTTGAGCAGAGCCCTCTGTGCCTGATTCTCTTGCCCAAACCATGAGACTGCCAGGCTGATTGTAGTGGTGGAGCAGGGCGACAGAGTTGCAGTTTCTGTGAATCGCTCAGGCCAGTGCCTCTGTCTAGTCACCACCCTCCTCCTTTCTCCCAGCCCTTCTCAATCTAAATCTCCCTTGGAAGGGCGTCGAAGACTCCTTGGTAACCCAGTTCCTGCCCACCTCCCAGGCCTCATTTCTCCCCACTTCCCTCTGCTCTTTTGATAGTCTTTGTTTCTTTGAGTCCCTTTATATGTTCCATGCTGGGCCTCACTTTGGGGCTTTTGCTCACCCCTTACCTTCTGCCCAAATTATCCTCCCCCTTTTCTTTGCCTCTCCTCCCCACTTCATTCTTCAAGACTCACTCATCTCCATAGGTTAGGTCAGAGACTCCTCTGTACCCTCAGTGCACCTTGGGCATGACACTGGCATCTGTTTAGTCGTCTACAGTAGTGTGGGGACCACCTGTCCTGGCAGCATGTATATTCCCAGACTCCAGCATAGGCCGATTAAATCAGAGTTTGTAAAGGTGGTATGGCAAATCTGCAATTTTACTTAACCTCCCCGTTTTTTCTTATGCTCATTAACATTAATGTTAGACATTTACTGGTCTGAAGACTGTTCCTCTAAGCTACAGGCCGTGCTATTTATTCGTGCACACTCTGTGGTGATGGCTGTCCAACATCTTGCCCCCTTCCTATGTTTGGGGATTCTCTGCCGTATTGTCCTGATAGGGGACAAAACCCATTTCCTCACATAAGTCAAAAGGTCTAAGTACTGCCTTCACAGCCCACTGGCATAGTGGACATGGGCATGTGGCTTAGTCTCAGTCATGTTGTCTTATCCACCTGAGACTTTGAATCAGGAGCTGGTGACCCAAAGAAGCAGGCACAGGGTAGAACATATTTGGGTGGTAGCACCAGCAAGATCCAGTCCCCAGAGGCAACAGCACAGCAGAATTAGCTGGGAAACCCAGTACATGAGTGGCAGAAGCCACGTGACCAGCTCTTTGGCGTGACTTTGGTTTGACATTCCTTTTAGCTGCCCCTTTCCAGAACTTGGCTCTCCAGTGTCTGTGACCATTCTGATGCCCACTCGATGTCCTCTCAATGAGTTACTTTTTTCCTTAAATCAACCAGAGTTGACTTCTTTTGCTACTTGCATGTACAAACTCTCACAGACACATCATGACCTTGCAAACAGTAAATGTGTGCTGATACATGGGGTCAATCACTCCGAGACTCAAAGCTGCCATTCCAGATTTTATCTTCATCTCTTTCAAGTTTACCCTTAGACCTCACCCTGAGCACCCAGCAGCCAATCCTTGCTCTTGGCCATCATCCAACCAATGAGGCCTGAGGTTGGCAGAAGCATAGCTGTGTTTCTTCCTTAGGGAGACAGTTAATCAGGGTCTGTCTTCAGTGATGGCTGTGGTTAAGGGTGTGACAAGTAGGCATGCTGGTGGAGGTGGCGAGAATATGGCTCCCAGTGGAAAAGGGGTAATGGATTCTGGCTTTCAGTATTCCCATGCAAAGCATAGAAAAGCAGCAATTAGAATGTTCTCTGGCTTTGACTTACTAACGAAATGTATCTGATTGTCCTCTGAGGGCAGGGATTCTTGTGGAGAAAACACATTTTCTCTTTGCTAATGATTGTCTTTCCACTTCTAAAGATCCCAAGCCGAGCAGCTGAGATCAGTGAACAAGACTTAGGGTTCCATCAAAAAGAGAAAGCCAATAGGCCCAGTGAAGCCTAGACGGCAGCTGCAAACCACCTTGTGGTAATGATGGGGGATGGTGAAAGGATAACGATGGGAATAACGTTACCATCAGGGTCCGGCAGCAAATGGGAAGTGCCCTCAAAGGGAGAGATGGAAGAGAGCTTGTTGAAGGGACTATTTACCATGTGGACAGCATTAAGATAAACCAGTTAAGAAAGCTGATGAAGCACCAAGACTGACAATAGTCAGGGGCAAATCCTCACCACCTATAGGCCTGAGGGACAAGGAGATGGAGCTGAAACTAGAAACTGGAGGGTGGTGGTGCTGACAAGAGTTGTGTCCTTCAGTGGTGGACATCACATGGCAAACAGACAGAGAGGAGGAGACTAAATACTCTGCCTGACCTCTTTCTCTCACCTTCCTGTTTCCGTCAGCACTTCTCTTTGACTGACCCAACTAGAAGCTAGAGGGCAAGAGAGCACTGACGTGGCCCCTAAAGGCCAATCTCCTGGAAGACAGAGCTGGCCAGAAAAGAGTGGAGAGGGGTTTAGGGGGGACAGATGGGAAAAATCCAGCACAGTGGCTTATGTAACACTTCTATGAGCTGTATGAGCACATAACATATAGAGCAACTCATGTTGCATACATGCAGCTCATGTAATTCTTGGAAGAGGCTGAGGTACTATCATTACACCATTTTTCAGATAAGTAAACTGAGGTTAAAGAGCTTGTCCAAAGTTGGTGTGAGAGTAGCAGCAATTCAAACTCAGGCAATCTGAATTCAGACTGTGTTCTTAACCCTTATGGTGAGCTGTCTGATAAGGTAGCCATTAGCTACACATGGCTATTTAAATATAAATTAATTGAAATTAAATACTATTAAAATCCACTAAGTCTCACGAGCCACATTTCAAATGCTCGCTACCCACATGTGCCTAGTAGCTACCATTTTGGACAGCATAGTTATAGAATGTGTCCATCCTCCCAGAGAGTTCTCCTGGAAAGCTCTGCACTAGAACTGGACACTTTGACCTGAACCCCTTCAAACCCCTAATCCCTTTTAAAACACATGTACGTACACTTCCATCAGAAGCTGTGGTGTTCCTGGGGTGGAGAGGACAGATGTCAGACTGATTTAGAGATTCTTAGGATATTTTGTTGCCTTTCTGATAGCTGCCAGATACTGTGGTCTCAAGCACAGCTCAAGGAGGCAAATCTGAGATAGTTTTAGATAGGCTCTGCCTTTTTTCACATTCTAAAATCCCTTTACTGTCTTGCCTACCTTTACTGTCCTGTCTCCTATTGCAATATCAAGGACATCCCATAATAAGCAGCAGCATATATATCAAATGAGACAGGAGGAATGCCTGGTGCATCAGCACTCTCATCGCTACCCCATTTTGGAGATATTTTGGGGGGGGTCATGAGATGTTGGCATCCTGTGATATACACCATTCTTCTATTAGCCCCCATGAGACAATCCTCAGTTGGATTTAATGATCCTCAAATCTTGATACCCATATATCATCTCCTAAATGTCCAGCATTAGCAGATGAGATGAATGCTGAAGATGATGTACAACTCCTACTTGTCAAATAGGCCAAAGGTGACGTCTAGCTCTTTCTAGACTGTTGGAACATTGTAAAAAGGAATGTGAGTCAATATCAGATGAGCTTCCCTACACATAAAGAGATGCAGGATCTTAGAAATCTATAAAAGCACTTTTTGGGAGAGGAAGCAAAAAGTTATAACTCTAAACCACCTGTAATTCTACTTCTCAGCAAACACTAGTGCTCGCATTCATGTATACATTCTCTCACGTGTGTCATTATACACTGACATTATACACTGACATTATACACTGTGGTTATACTGTGTGTGATCTTTGTTCAGTGTATCTGTGAACATATTTGCATCTCACTAAACAACAGTAGAATAGGAACCATTATTATTCTTATTTTACGGACGAGGAAACCAAGGCACAGAGAAATCAAGTATCTTGCCTAAGGTCACACAGCTAGTTTATTGGTAGAACTAGGACTTTAACAATTCTGTCTCACCCCCAAACCCATGTCCTTTCTGCCATGACACCATTATATAATAATGTTTTGCAAACCGATTTAGCTCTGGAATGCATTCTTCAAGGGAGTTTGTCCATAAGCCTAATATGTGAAACAGATAGAAGTGAAGCTGAACTGGTTGAAACGAGGGTGGAAGCCCCCAGTCTCACCTGCTCTCATCCCCTAGCCTTCCTACAATCCTCCCTCCCCCATCACAGGCAACCACTGAAGCAGCTCAAGGAACCCCTGGGACTTGGAAAAGGCCAGTTTGGAAAACACCATCTACACATCCTTTTATCAAATTGCATAGTATTCGCCTTTACGGATATAGCATCATTAATGCAACCAACTGCCTCCTGCTGTGATAAGCAATCTTGAAGATACATTTTGTATACATACATCGTTTTTTTTCCTGGTTAAATTTCTGGAAATAAAATGTTTGGGTCAAACGTGTGCCCGTCTTAACACCACATTCCCCATTGGAAAGATAGTACCACATAAATTTCCATCTGCAGAGCCAGGTTCTGACATTCTTCCCACAACTGGATACTACTATTTAAAATTAATTTTTGCTAATGCAAAGATACATTGCAATTGTTTTAATTTACTTTTTAAAATTTACTAGAAAATAGATATTTTAAAGTTTTTGACTGCTCGCCTGTCTTCTTTTGTGCATGTCATACCCTTTGTTGAATTTTGCAGTTCATATCCTTTTAAATTTTTCCCCTACCAGGGAAGTGCTCTTTTATTATATATTTATAAAATTAATTTATAATGTAAGTTTATTAATCCTTTTTATGTGATATAGAATGTAGACTGTCATATATTCATATATGTTACATGTGATAAAGAATATGTCACATTAAATTTTACTTTTTATTTATGGTGTTTTTGGTTTATAGAATCTTGATTTTTAGACCATGGGGTCAGATAAATATTCTCCTATATCTTTTAATTCTTTTATTTTTTTAACCCTTCATTCTTTAACCCATCTGAAATTTAATTTGGTATGTAAGGAAGTAGACTAACTTCCTTATATAACTACCTTTATTTCATTTTCTTGTCTGATTGTAATGGTTAGAACTTATAGAAAGTGTTTAAAATTTAGCTCAATTGTTCTAAATGCCATGCGATTTTCCTGTAGGGAACATTTGGCAATGTGTGGAGATATTTTTAGTTGTCATAGCTTAAAGTAGGGAGGGAGGTGTGTGTGCTATTGGCATCTTGTAGCTAGAAACCAGAGGTGCTGTTATACATTCTGTAATGCACAGGACATCCACCCATAACAAAGAATTTTCTGGCCCCAAAATGTCAATAGTGCTGAGACGGAGAAACCTTGTGTTAAATAATAGTGGAATTAGCAAGTCTGCTTTATTTCTTGTACTTTCCTCATTGCAAGTAAGAGCTTCATATATTAACAAGAGCTTGCCTTAATGTCTCTGTGATGATTCCTTTGGCATGCATCTGAAAATTTATTGTCTAGCACAGACAGAGTGATGCAGACAGTGGTATAAAGAATGTAGTTGCCTGAGTCATCACTAAATAAAGAATAAAGAAGGAAAAGCAATGTGGACAACAAATAGCACATTAACAGTGTACAATGTTTTCCCTGTCTTGAGGCATCTATGCTCCCTTGACAAGGAGGTGTAAGAGCCTCTTCAGCTACCCTCCTATTGATTCTCTCCTGGAACTTAAGACCATCATCAGTTAGAGCATCATAAGATGTACTCTGCAGGAACATGAACAGTGGAGTCATAAAGACCTAGGTTCAAATTCCAGCCCCATCACTGTCTGTGAGTGTGAGACCCTAGGTAAGGTCCTTTCCTCACCTAGTCTCTGAGCCTGTTGCCATATAACATAAACTTACCTTCATAAAGTGTGCATTAGACTTTATACGTAAATATCCTGCTCACTATCTAGAGCATAGTAAGTGTTTATTATTCATCCTTATGGAGTCCCAGGCACGTGCAACGGATGCTGAAGATATCTTGCCGCTCAGTTCTGAGAAAGTTATGATGAGTAACTGCTGCTCCTGAGCAGCCCCTGGGAGCCCAGGAGCCAAGAGAGGAGACCAGCCATGAGCATCTGGCCAGGGCTTTATGTCAGTTACCTTTCAAATGTTTACTACAAACGTATGAGATATGTAATTTTATTATTGCCATTTTATAAATAAGGAGATTGAGGCACAGAGAGGTTAATACCTTGCCCAAAGTCACTCAACTAGTAAATGGTAGATTGGGTTTTAGAGTCCTACGTTTAACCACTTACTCATGCTGCCTCCCCAAGACCCCTCAGCCCCAGTACCCCAAGCAGCTCAGCTGAAAGACCCTGGTCTGGCCACCTCCACCTCCAAGGTTCTTCCTGTAACTCCTCACAGCAAGGGCACCAAGCCCAGGTGCTTTCAGCTTGAGCCCCAAGGCAGCACTGGATGCTTGCTGAGGAGAGGGGTGTGGCGTTTCAACTGTAGTTATTGCTTAAAGCAGCTGCTGGGGCCCACCAGTTGACAGAAAGAGCTCTCTGCTCTAGTGCCATCCCCAGAAGGCCTAACACTTCCCAGCATCCCGGAACTGTCCCCAAGGAGCCCTGATGGCGGCCTGACTGGCTTCATGATCTTGGGAAATGCACTTAACCTCTCCATGCCTCAGCTGGCATCTGGGAGGAGATTCAATTACATGGTAATGAGCCTGGATCCTGCAGGGCCTTCCTCTTAATCACCAGCTGGAAAATGCAACCATCTAAGAAACAGGCAGGCCACCCAGCCACGACCTCATTAACCTAATCCTGTTAGAATCCTTTGCTCTCCTTAGTTCAGCTACAGGACTGCTGGCAAGGGTGACTTTCGGGAACAGAGGGCTCTTCGTCCAGGGATGCTGCATCTGGGTGAACTGTGCCGTGGACATGACGCAGGGGTGGCCCACCCATGGCAGGGGTGGGGCAGAAGTTCTCATGGCTGGATCTAAAGTGGGTTGTGAGACATCTGTGTGCCCAGGTAGCCCCAGCCTCCCTCTATATGGGGGTCCCGCGGCCAGCACTATTCTCAGCATCATACTGGGCTTGGCCACATCAGGGCTCTGAAGCTAGGCACTGTGTCACCAGAACATATTATTTAATCTTCACTACAGTTCTGTACCTTCCACGTTTTACGACCCAGGGAAACTGAGGCTCAGAGTAGTCAGGTAGCTTTCTCAAAGACACATTGCAGCAGAACTGGATCTAATCTTAAATGGCCTAACTCCAAAACCTATACTTTCAGAGGTATCTGGGTATATCTATAATATGTTCCTGCAAAGTGTCCATTCTTCTGGATTAGAATCTGTATTGTGTGTCAGGGGATTGTTAGAGATTTGAAACCCTTCTCTACATAGGATAGAAGACACCTCTCAGCACGGCTGCCATGCAGTGAGGAAGCCCAGGCCACAAAAAGCTACCTGGATGTGTTCTGATAGATGGCTCCTGCTTTGGCTTCAGTCAACATAACTGTCAGGTGATGCCATCCCTCTGCCTAAGATGTCCCAACTGATGCAGAGTGGAACAGGGACAAGCTATCTCAGTTGAGCCCCGCCAAATTTTCGGATCTGTGAACAAAATAAATGATATTATGGTTTTAACACTAAGTTTTGGAATGGTTTGTTATGCAGCAAACTGGAACTTCCTGAACTCACTGCATCCCAGGACAGCCCATCATAATCATACACAGGGCTGCCCACTGAGGTCATGCATGTTGTGGCCTGGGCAGGCCTGGACTCAGCTCACCAAACCAGCCCTTAGCTCTGGTGCAGAGTGTCTTTTTGTGAGTGGTCAACTTTTCCTTTTCCCTACAAAAGCACTCCATAGGCAAGCTGCCTCCCTGCTTCCAGATCTTAAATTCCTAGAACATTTTTTCTTCATTTTGAATGAAACCTCCACTTCTAAATTTCCATTCATTTGTCCTAATTCTATTGCTTGGGTCCATGTGGAATTAACCTAGTTTCCTTCTGGTGTTTGGATTGTCAAAGTCATCTCCCAACGGCCTCCCTTCTGCCTCTCTGGCTAAAGCTCTCAGTTCTTTTGGCCTTTCCTCTTGAAAGGAAGGAATCTTAGATTCTTCGCCATTCTGGTTACCTTCCTTCTTCAGTATCTCTGGCAAAGTCTGCTTACATCTAAATCGGGTATATCTCCTTAGATTGGATCTGGCCAGCATCTGAAATGAGCATTCAAAAGGCTCTGTTATGTTGTTTTCCCAGTTTGCTTGAAAGGTCAGTTTAATCAGGTGTTGACCACTTGCTCTAGGCCTGTGGGCGGGGACTCCTTGCTGCCCCAAGGACACAGACTCACTCTCTGTGACCAGGAGGCCAGGCCCGAATTTGCCTATGACGTCAAACTCTGCAATCAGCTTTGCCACAGCTCTGCAGCCACTAGCTCTATCTAGTTTCAAAATATTTTCATTACCCCAAAAGGAAACCCTGTACCCATTAGCAGTTTTTCTCCATTCCTTCAGCCTCTAACACACTGATCTGCTTTCTGTCTCTATGGATTTGCCTATTCTGAATATTTCATACATATACAATGATAAAATTGTGATTTTTTTTGTGTGTGTCTGGCTTCTTTCACTTAACATAAATGTTTCGAGGTTCATCCATTTTGTAGCATCTATTTCTTTCCCTGGTCCAGTCAGAAAGGCTGGCCCTGGTCCACTGTTCCTGCTTGTCTACCTTCTGCTCTGGGTAACCTTAGAACTGTTTAGGTCTCGATGTTTGGGTCAGCACATCTGGGATACTGTCAAGAAGGCCAGACCGCAAATCTATTCTTCTGTTCTGGGTGAGGAAGATAAACGAGGAGCGACGTTTCTGATTTCAGAGTCTCTCTTGGTCATTAGAAGGGGCTGATGGGTGACTTAGTCACTGAGAGTTAGGGCTTGGGTGAGGCCCCGATAAGAGGCTAGTGTAGGGTGAAACCCTCCCCGGCTTTCCCATCCAGCCTTCCAGGTAAGGTGAAACCAAACTTTGGAGTCCCAGCTAGATCAGAAAAGACCCTGTAGCCCCTTTACTTCCTGGAATCTTTGCCTTCCAACATCCAACAGGAAATGGCCCATCAGAAGAAAGGTCAGAGCCTGTGGGACACGCCCAGTCCAGTTCGGGATGAACCCAGGTGTCTCCTGGGCAGCGATGAGCATTTTGTGACAATAAGATGGGCAAAGCTTGCATAGACGTCCTGACGTATCTGGTGGACCAAAAAAAGAGGCAGAGAGAAGGAGATGGGGAGGCCTTGGAGAGAAGACCAAACACCCACTAGGGGGTTTAATGCTCTCTCTCCTTTGCTGTCTTCTCGGAGATAGACTTCTTTATATTTTTCTTCTTCTCTTTATTTTTCTCTCCTTTTCATTTCCCCCTTTTCTTCTGCAGCTCTTCTATCTCAGAGTAAAAGCCAAAGGCAGACAAGTCCCTAATGATCTGCTTTCCCTTCCTTCTGAACTCATCTCTTTACTGTTCCTTGAATTCCCTGGGTTCACTGCCACTTCAGGGCCTTTGCATCTATTGTTCTCATCTTCTCCCAGATATCTGCATGCTGCCACTCTCACGGCCTTCACGCCTTTACTCAGATGTCGCCTCCTCTCCCATCCTGTCTTAAATTCCAATACAGCATCCTATCCATTTCTTACCATATTTTCTCTTAATATTAATTGCTAGCTAATGTGTATATGTATCATTTTTCATATATATATATTTTTGTATGTCCATCTGACTAGTCTGAAACTTGTATTAGGGCAGGGTTTTTCTCTGCTTGGTTCACCACTCTATAGCAAGTCCTGGATAAATATTTGTTGAATGAATGAATGAATGAATGCTATGCACTCATGCCCAGGGAACCTGAAGTCTTGATGAGAGTGCTGTTTCCTAGCCCTGGGCATGAAATTGAGAATGGACTTGAACACACAGCTACCCCTGCTAACTCCAGCATCACTGGCTTCTATGAAGGGTTGGCAATAGCCTGCTCCAGTTTGGCCAGACAGGTCTGAGGGGTGGCAGGTGTATGACTGTAGACTTGACTTTAACCTAGTCTTTACCAAGTACGGAAAACATACTGTGACTTGCCCAAATAGAACTTAAAGTTCAGGAAATCCAGTTGCTCCAGTTTTCTGTGTGCATAGCTCTGGGCAGTGTGAACTGATTGACTCGAGCTCTTTCTGGATGCTCTGAGCAGAAATAGCAGGGAATGGCTGGGGGTTGGGAGATTTTCCTGACTTTATATATCTGACACAAGTGATGAATAGCATTGGATGAATGTAAAGGGGGCCTTGTAACCTTGGAGGGAAATTCAGGACCTTTGGAATCCCCTTTAATATTAATAATCCCTTAATTATTTAGAAAAGAGGTTGAGTTTTAATCCAGAAAAGTATATGTCCCTTATATATTGTATGTGTGTGTCTGTGTGTCTCTCTGTGTGCATGTGTCCATGTGTGTCTCTGCGTATGTTTGTATGTATGTCTGGATGTGTCTGTGTGTCTTTGTGAGTGTGTCTGGATGTGCCTGTGTGTATTGACGAGATACACATCAGAAGGGCAGCTCTGGATTCTGCCTCTGTGACAGTCAAGACAGTCTCTGGTGTGTATAGTGTTTCAGTGGCAATATAGCTTTCTGAGACTTAAGCATAATAACTTTATCTCCTTCTGTTTTATTTCTCCAACACAGTGGTTTTCAAGCCTGTCTTCACATTAGCCTCATCTGGAGAGCTTTATCAAATGCCAATGCCCAGGGATTACTGCCACTGATTAAATCAGTTTCTGGATATGGGACTTAGGCACTGGCACGTTTTTGAAGCTCCACAAGTGACCCTAGATGCAGCCTGGCCTCTGCTTCACTGCTTTAATATCCTGTGAAGTGTGCATTGAGAGGCTTTAGTTGGGTCCAGAAGAAATCTCACTGAACTTGGTTGGACCCAAGAGGTTTCGGTACTGTTCTGTCATTACATCACCTTTGACCTTGAACAGGTTATTTTGTCTTTCTGGTTCTCGTCCTCATCTTTCTTTCTTGGTAGGATGAGGATCATCACTCCTTCCTGCCCACTTCCTGTCTCTGGTTTTTTGTCATTTATGTGAAATTGAAAGGCTACATAAATGCAAGGAAATATTATTAGCATTATATGTTAGCCCTTTGTAAAGATCAAACAAATGAAGCCAGAGGCAGGTGTATAATTACAGCAAGGTCATAGTGAAAGAAAAGCATGTACTGTTGTATATTGAGTCTGACTCCTGGCGACCCTATGATGTCCACAATGTTACTTACTCTATGGTTTAGCTTTGCAAAAGTTGCCAAATCCAGTAATGCCTGTACTTGTAATTCCAGGAGCTGACACTAGGTGGTGCCTGATCCACGGCACGGACGGCTAAGGTATGATTCGAAGATGTTTTGCCCTTTCTGATTAAAATAAAATTATTTACTGACCTAATCATTTATATATCAAGACAAGAGTTTAAATGTCCTTCTCACATTGTCTTTGCACAATCAGGTGGTGGGTTTCATTCTGCCCAGAGGCGCCTTCTTAGGTTCTTCCTCTCCTGAGGCTTCTGGCTATTGTAATACAAACCCTCAATCTGGAGCCTGAAGTTGGTTCTGCCGGCTCAGATTTCCGAGCAACATCAAAAAGCTTTGCTTGCTGGCAGGGAACCAGGGAGAGGCCAACTTGGCTCCTCTGCAGACTTAATTAGCTCTTGAGCTGCTCCTCCGTCAATCTGGCCTTTTCTGCTCCTCCTCCCCGCTTCGTATTTAAGGGGGGAGAATCTCATTTTCTGCTCCCAGGGGCCCATTCTTTGCAAGTCACTTCAGCTTTCTTTCCTCTCTGTGATCTGGAGAGTGAGATGGAGATGTCATGGTGGGTTATTGTAAAAGGTAACTGATACTTTTTCTTTCTGCAATTAAGGAAGAGTGTCTTTGGTAACTAAGCTAAATCATTCATTCCTGCTATCTGTGAAACTTACTCCTGTGAACAAGTTACTTTGCATAAAATAACTCAGTACTTTCACAGAACCAACCTAGCAATTTCTATTAGGTTTTCCTGTAAGAACCTAGGTTGTTTAGTTTTGTTGTTGTTGTTGTTGTTGTTGTTTACCTCTTCCTCTTTTGGGGAACACATCTGAACTACACGGTTGTGGATGTTATGGCTCAGTTTATGTAAATACACACAAAATTTTCGGAACAACACACAAGAACCAAAAGTGATTGCCTCTGGGAAGGGGACTAGGTGTTTGAGCTGGTACATGTTCTCATGAAAAATCTTCTATGTCAGGGAAAGCTTGGGGATTTTCTAGCTGATTTAGTGCAGTCTTATTTCACTCCACCAGACCCTAGAGAATAGATATAGAGGAAAAGGGACAGCCTTCACCTTGCTGTCTCACCAGCAGTCCAGGTCCCCAGTGATCCCTTTCTTAGGCTTATGGGAGGTCAAGGTCATAGAAAGTGGGTTTTTCCAGAGAGGTACACAGATAGGGTCCAAGTAAAGAGGTCACTAGGGAAAATTGCTGAGTGCTGTCTGCATGAAGTCTTCACTGGCCCCAATAAGATGAATAGCTTGAGTGGTGATTGGGTGTAGGCAAGAGAGGGGCTTGGTTTGAGTGGAGGCTGGGACTCTATTTGTGTTTCTCTATGGTGGGACTCTATTCAGTTTCTGGACTCTAGAACAAAGTCCTTTACTGGGGTCTTTTGTCCTGTTCTTCCTACCCTCGGTTCCCCAGATCACCACCCAACTTCCTGCCAATCCCCTCTTATAACACCTTCCTCTCTTCTCTTCTTCCTAAAACTACCTTTTAAATCTCTGAGAAATCCTTCCTTTCCCCAGAGGCAAGTCCTTTCCTCTCTCTCCTTCTTGTTCTTTCATTGTAGACCATGGTGGCCCATCAGATCTGATCCTCAATCAATCAAACACCAGGTCTCTCTTCTTCCATGACAGGCAAGCCCTAACCTCTCAACCTTTTCAGTAGGCAGAGATACATAGCAAAAACAAAAACAGTTGAGGTTTCATCTTACAATGGTCTGACCATTGATAGCCTACCTCTTCATATTTAAATAAAAACATATCTGAATAAAACAGAAGTTTCGAGTCAACATATACTAGCTTTGACTTTCATTTCAACCACAGTGAGCAGCTTTTTGGAGCAGGCTTTTCTGTCCCATTTTTAGGACTTTGCACATCCTCTTCCCTCTGCTTGGAGCACACTTGCCTTCCCTTCTGTGACTCTTATCTTTTTACAGAGTTTCCTTTGGACATCTCTTCATCCTGTAAAAGTATATTTCTCAGACAAAGTTATTTGTTAGCATGTGCCAAACTTATTCAGCTCATGAATGAGGTGTGGTAAGTAAAGGTCCCCAATTTATCCACACCTTGATGTATCTACACCTTTTCACGCTGCTTGGCCATGACATGCTTTGGCCAATGAGATGATAACAAATGAATAAAAGCAGAGAATCCAAAAGCACTTGAGTATTGGTGCTTGTTGTCACTTGCTACTCTTGGAATCCAGTATCTATGGTGTAAAAAGCTCGGGCTAGCCTGCTGGATGATGAGACGCAAATGGTCCAGTTATCCTTCTTGCTTTGGTTGCCAATCAATAAACATGTAAATGGGGCCACTTTAGAACATTTAGGTACCAAGTTTTCTGCCAACTAACTACAGATGCATAAGCAAGCCCAGTAGAGATAACTTATGCCATCCCAGACCAGAAGCACTTCCCAGCTAAAACTCAGAATTGTGAGTTAAATAAATGATTCTTGTTTTAAGCCACTCATTTGGAGTTTCGTTACACAGCTGAAGCTAATTGATACATGAAGGAATCAGCAGAAATAAAAGTAGCTGGTTCGCTAAAGATGTGAGAAACTGAGATTTATACAGTAAATGGGAAAATATACTGAAATAAAACTGTAAATTCAATGTAAAACTGGTTAATATCCAACAGGACAGTAAAAAGTAACCTTTGGAGTAATCTTCTATCAAAGACTCAGAGATGGTAGTGTTTAGGAAATAAAAGTTTATCTTCAAAGAATGTCAGGGAGTAAGGTTTCGGAAGAGCTGGCTTGTCAAATATAAAACATGATGAACATTTAAAGAAAAAAACTGCTAAATCACCAAAGTTGGCAAAAAACATCAGCTTTCTCAGACTATAGTCATATCCCCAAAGGTCATGCCATAGCTTCAGTTTTTAGCATAGCAAAAATCAAGGATAAATGGATTTTCTTAAGGAGTTCAGGTTTACAGAAAATAGTCAAAGTTTTATAATGTACTGAATCAAAGCCAGCCAACTCCGCACAATTCTTCCCACCTCTGGCTCAATGACATCACATTGGTAGCTTAAAATTGGGCATGGTGCGAGTATTTATACCATGGGAATCAGCAAATGATATAAATTAGGGTTTTGGTTTATGAGAGCCAGTTTGTTTACCCCACACCACTCAGTTTGCTCATCTCTGGTCCAAGAAATAGGATTTGAGAGCTGTTGACCTAGGATGGAACAAGCAAACTATATCCTCTGGGCTGAGCCCAGCTTGCTGCCTGCTTTTATACTGCTCATGGACTAGGAATAGTATATATATATATTTAAAGAGTTGTAGGAGATGGAGAGAAAGAAGAGGAAGATGAAGATGGAGGAGGAAGAGAAGAGAAATGACAGAGATCGAATGTCCCTGCAAAGCCTAAAATGTTTAATATCTGGGCTTTTTTTTTTCAACTTTTCTCAAGTAATCTGATTTTATTTTATTTCTTATTTTTTTAATTATTATTTTTATTATTTTTATTTTTTAATTTATTTTTTTATGGTGACATTGGTTAATGAAATCCAGTAACTTCCAGGTATACAATTCGACAGTAAGGCATATATATATATATATATATTTTTGCATATATATATATTTTGCATATATATATATTTTGCATATATATATATTTTGCATATATATATATTTTGCATATATATATTTTGCATATATATATATTTTGCATTCTGAGTTCACGTCCCATAGTTAGATTTTGTGTATCGCCATATATTTAACCCCTTTTAAACCCCATCTACCTCTCCCCACCACAACACTCTGGTAACCACTAGTCTATTGTCCATGTCCATGATAATATCTGGCCTTTTATGGGAAAATGTTTACTCATCTCTGACCTAGGGGAACTTCCTAACCATGATTGCACATTAAAATTACCTTGGAGAATTTTTAATACATTCTAATGCTTGTACCCCATGATGCTTAAGGTGGGGTCTGTATATTTAAAAGCTCACCAGGGGACTCACCCTTTTTTTTCTAGGGTCCCAGGTCTCCTGGCTCCTACCCTCCCTCTCAGCTTCCCCAGCTTGCCTCTATTTCCATTCCAACCTGGTCCCAGCCACCCTGAGTATACCCTGTCCCAGTGTGAGGATCTCTTTAGGGTTGCCTTGGGTCTGAAAGGCATTGTTTCACCTGGAAACAAATGAGGGGAGTGTACAGGGCCTCAAGGTGAGCACAACCACAGATGGGGGGTCGGAGAAGGATGGTTTGAGAGGTGTGCTGATAGCCGAGCTATGTTTTGCTCACTCCCTCACTCCCACCCCAAAGCTTGGAGCTCACCAAAGACATTGGGCAGAAATATTATTCCTAGTTGTGGGTAAACTGGGTGGAGGAGAAACTGTTTATCACCTATGTCTTAGGCAGGAAGAGTATTTAATTTTTTTTTTTCATCTCACTGAATACCCTTGAGAAAGAAGAGGGAACAGGGTCTTAGAAGATGCACCCCTCACCTGCCATATATGTGCCTGCTTGCTTTGAGATATAACTATAATGAATGTGGCAGGTGGTTTTTAACCAACATACCAGATCCAACAACACAACTCCTGGGACTTGGGCAGACTACCTAATCTTGGGAGGCTGCCATTACTTAAGCCATTGTGAAACTTCCTCGGGAGCCAATTCCAGAGCCTGCAGCAAACTCTTTTGAATTTATCTGGTGTTGATAATTTTCTTAAGTTATTTTTTAGAAATAACTAAAATTCAATTAAATAGATTGATACAACCTGGAGTAAAAAAAATTCAATAATTTGTGCAATGTGAAGAAATTAAGTGTAAAGTTAGGTGGCATAGCTTCGTGGTTAAGAGCATGGATTCCGGAACCAGATCAGCTGAGTTCAAAGCCAGCCTGTGCCACTTACTAGCCCAGCAAACTCTGTCAAGTAACTTAAACTTTGTGCCTTATTTTTCATATCCGTAAAATGAAATCATACAGTCACCTCACAGAGTTGTGAAGATTCAAGACATTATTGGCACATAATGTCTTGGCCATGCAGCGGCATGATTTTATCAAGCTTACAGCTTCCTACCTTGGCTATTTCAAAGGACTCATTTGGATGCATGTGTAGTTACATTAAGGTGCATTTTCAAACTCTGCCTTCTTCTTGTCACTTGAAGAAGATGTTGGCTTAGCCCATTTTGCCTCTCCACTGTTGTTGCAGGTCCTCCCTTTCTAGAAGGATTCTCTTGAGTTTTGTAATGAGATCAGGAAGCAAAGGGCTCAGAGAAAGGAGTTCTGGGGGGCAGTAATCTGTTCCAGAATTTTCACATGGGAAGAGCTTAGGGAGGTTGAAATAGTTGAAAGTGGGGAACTTGAAAATATGTTTGAACTGGTCATGTCTATCGCCAAAATTAAAAAATGAAGAAAAGGATGAAGACCGTGGGAAGCTCATATTCTCCTCACTTCTCTTAGCACCAGTTAGGGAGATTTGGGAGTGCTGGGTGAGAATGGTGTAGAAACAGCTAAGATGCATAAATAGAGGGGGAGAAAGGAGATTTCAAAGTTTTACTGTGGCCCACCTATATAGACCCTTTTGCACAGTTAGGAAATACCAAATGTAAAGAACTTGAATTTTCAATTTATTTTGTTTTTTAAATTAACACATATAAAAATTGACATTTTGGGGGCATGTAAAATTCTATGACTTTTAACCACCGCCACAATCAAGATACAGAGCAATTCCATCACCTCAAACACCTGCCTTGTGCCATCCCTTCGTAATGATACCCTCATCACAAACCTAACCTCTCGTAAGCATTGATCTCTCTCCCTCACTTTTGTCTTTTCAAACCTGTTCTATATTCCTATAGTGTGTAACCTTTGAGACTGCTTCTTTCACTCATCAAAATGCCTTTGAGAGTCATCCAAGTTGTGTCTATAATATATTCTTTTTTATTGCTGAGTAGTATTTCATTGTATGGATATACCATAGTTTGTTTATTGATTCATCGCTGAAGGACATTTGGGTTGTTTCCATTTTTGGAATTTGTGAATATAGCTGCTATAAACATTTGTGTTTTTGTGTGAGCATAACTTTTCATTTTTATGGAGTAAATATGCAGGTGTAGGATTCCTGAGTCATCTGGTAAGTGTATGTTTAACCTTATAAAAAGTTGTCAAACTATTTCTCAGAGTGGCTGTGCTATTTTCTGTTTCCACCAGCAATGAACAAGCTTTTCAGTTACTCAACATCCTTGCTAGCACTTAGTGGTTTTTTTTTTTTTAATTTTATTTTAGCCGTTCTAATCAGTGTGTAGTGGTATCTCAGAGTGATTTTGATTTGCACTTCCCTATGGATGATGATGTTGAACATATTCACTTTCCTGTGGTAAACTTTAGTCAAGTGTCTATTCAACTCTTTGCCCATTTTTAAATTGGGTTGTTATCTTATTGCTGAATTTTGAGAATTCTTTATATATTCTGGATGCAAGTATTATGTTGCATATGTGATTTGAACATACATTCCACCCCCCCCAATTCTCTTAACAGTGTCTTTTGCAGAAGAAAAGCTTTTAATTTTGATGACGGCCAATTTATCAGTTTTTAAGAATGGATCATTCTTTTGGTGCCATGTCTAAGAACATGAAATAGAACATTTTGTCTAACTCAGCCTTGCATTCCTGGGATAAACTTTACTTGGTCATGGTATACGTGTGTGTGTGTGTGTGTGTGTGTGTGTGTGTGTGTGTGTGTGTGTGTGTGTGTGTGTATGTATGTATATACATATATATGCTGGATTCAGTTACCTAATATTTTATTGAGGATTTTTGCATCTATGCTCTTGAGGGATATTAATCTAAATAAAGTTTTACTACAGATTTATTATAATTTTTGTTTGGCTTTGATATGAGGATAGTCTTGCTATCATAAAAAGAGTTGGGAAATGTTTTCACCTCTAGTATTTTTGCATTTTTTGGAATTGGTATTATTCTTTAAATATTGGTTAGAAATTGCCTGTGAAAATGTCTAAGCCTGGAGATTTCTTTTACAAATGGTTTTAAACTACAAATTCATGTTTTAAAAAGTTATAGAACTACTAATATTATTTGTTTCATCTTGGGTGACTTATCATTTCTGGCTTTTGAGGAATTAGCCCATTTAATCTAAGTGGTCAAATTTATGTCCATAGAGTTGTTCAGAGTATCATCTCATTACCTTTTTATGGTCTGCAGGGTCTGTAGTGATATTTCTCTTTCATTCTGGATGCTGATTATTTGATTTTTCGCTTTTGCTACAGGTTTATCAATTTTATTGCTTTTCTCCCAAAACCAGCTTTTGGTTTCTTTGATATTTCTCTATTGTTTTCCTGCTTTCAATTTCATTGATTTCTGCTTTTATCTTTATTATTTCCTTTCTTCTGTTTAACTTGGGTTTTCTTTGCCTTCTTGTGCTGGTTTTTAAAAGTGGAAGCTTAAAGTGTTGATTTGAGGATTTTCTTCTCCAATATAAGCATTCAAAGCCATTAATTTCCCTCTAAGCACTGCTTTAATTGCATTGTACAAATAGGTTGTATTTTCTTTTTTGTTCACTTCAAAATATTTTCTAACCTCCTTTGAGACTTTCTGTTTGACCCATGTGTTATTTAGAAGTATGTTGTTTTATTTCCAAGTGTTTGTACATTTTTCCGTTATCTTTCAATTATTGAATTCAATTAATTTCACTATGATCAGAGAACATATATTGTATGGTTTCAATTGTTTTAAATTTGTTAAGATTTGTTTTAGGACCCAGCATATGGTCTATCTTTGTGAATGTTCCACATGCACTTGAAAAGAATATATATTATGCTGTTGTTGGGTGGAGTATTCTATAAATGTCAATTAAATTCAGTTAGTTTATGATTCTTCAGTTCTACATTAATAGATAGAACTGAAGAACCATAAATCAACTTTATAGTTGAAACCTTGCTGATTTTCTCTTTACTAGTTCTATCAATTACTGAGAGAGGAGCTGAGTCTCCTAACAAATTGTGAGTTTGTCCATTTCTATTTCTTCTTTCGATTCTGTCAGTTTTTGCTTTGTATTTTTGAAGCTCTGTTATTAGGTGCATATATGTTTATGATTGCTCTGCTTTCTGCTGAGCTGACCCTTTTGTAATTATGTAACATTCCTCTTAATCCCTGGTAATTTTCTTTGCTTCAAAGTCTGCTTTGTTTGTTACTTATGTAGCTGCTCCAACTTTCTTTTGGTTACATTTGCATGCTATATCTTTTTCCATTTATTTACTTTTATCATACCAATATCATATTTTCAGTAAATTTCTTGAAGACAACATATAATTGGATAATTTTTAAACATCATTGGCACAATCTCTTTTAGTTTATGTATTAGATTTAGGTTTATCATTTTATTTTTTGTTTTTTCTTTATTCTTTCTCTCTCTCCCTCCCTCCCTCCCTTCTTCCTTTCCTCCCTCTCTCATTCCCTGGTTTCCTCTTTCCTGCCTTCTTTTTGTATTTTTTAGTATTCCATTTTAAATTTTTTTGTATGTGAATTTGACTATCTTTTTTCCCCAATAAGTTTTTAGTGGTTGCTCTAGGGATTAAAATATAAATCTAGAATTAATATTGCACCACTTCTAGTAGAATGTAGACACCTTATCACAATGTATATGCCTTTGTCTTGCCTCCTTATATTGTAGTTGTCTCACATCTTACACCTATGGACACTAAATATGTCATCAAGAACTTGAGTTATTTGAAATTAATTTTGGTTACTCAGCTCTGTTTGTTTTCACACTGCTCTGAGACCTGACCAAATACATGACTGTAAAGATGACATATGGAATATGGTAAACATGTTTTTTTTTTTTAATTTAAAATAAAGGAAAAATGTTTATAGGACAAATTTTTATGGATATACCCCAAATAGGGTACCAATGGAATGCTACCATTTTGTAGCTGGTTTTCACCATTTGTATGGAGAAATGGGTGTGGGGGAGAATTGGAGAATCGGGGACAAAGATATTGCTTCAGCTGAAATGTAGGTTAGATGGGGAAGAAATAAGATATCCAGGGAAACCTAGGAAGATGAATAAACTGTGGATGGGCTGAGGAAGGGGAGAGTGTTTAAGAGCCATGGGCTTCTTAATTCTTCTGTTTTGACATTCAGAGAAGCTGGAGCAGAATGACTTTTGAATGATAGGGCTCGACTCCCAGCTCCTTCACTTAGAAGCCTTCAACCCTGTGAGAGTTATTGCTCCTCTTTCAGCTCCAATTTCTTTATAAGATAGCCCTATTGAAGACCTTGCATTGTACCCTCTAATCTTCTCAGATGATTCTTTTCCCAGCCTTGTTTAGTTTCCTCTCACACACACAGGCAATCAGTACTCTGCTAAAAAACCGATTGGGACCCTCTGCAGATCTCTCTCTTTGTATAGCTCTCTCCTCTCTGATATTTTGCTCTTTGAATTCTAGCTATATCTTGTTCTCCTTGGAATCTCACCTCCATCTCCTCAACTCAGGGAGTCTGACAGCCTTCACTTGAATTCTTCCTCCCTGAACCACGGCCTATAAATCCTCTCAAGGCAATAATAAGATGGGGCAATTGTTGGGCTAACCTCATTTTTTCTCAACTTTTGTGTACTACCGCCTTTCATTGCCTGAGGCTCACTATCACATAAACTATCATCTAATATGTTTTGTTCGTTTCTGGTTGTTTTAGATAGGAGGCTAAATTCAGTCTCTGTTACTTCATCTTAGCCAGAGTAGAATTTTATTATTTACTCTTAATTCAGAGGGTCTCAAACTTTGGTGTATGTAAGAATCACTTGGTGGAGTTAATATTAAAATGCAGATACTGAGGTTTGGGGAGGGGTCACATAAAGTGCATTTAGTATGGTATACTGACCACAATCTTAGAAGCACTAACTGTAAACTTTCTTCCACCTTTGGCCTGCAACTGTAGTGTGCTCTGTAGATCTCAAAGTGCTCTGGAGTCAGGTAGCTTTGTTCCAGTATGACATCTGCTTGTCACTAACTGTAATCTTGGACAACTGTCTCAAACTCTCAGGAATATCATCATAACACCCTTGCAGGTTTATGATAAATATTAAAGAGGATAAACCATGTAAAGTGCTGGTGGTACCTGATAAACACTCAGTCAGCACTACTTATTATTGTATGTATTCTCCCTCTTGATGGTTATAAGGACCCATTTTACAGATGAAATTGTATTCTCTGAGGGAAATTTAGTGACAAAGTCATCTGGTTAACAAGTTGCAGTGTTAAAACTAGAACTCAGGTCTGACTTCTAGTCCAAAGTTCTCTCTACTTTGGTTGAGTCTGAAATACAGGTGAAGGGTCACCAACAAGGGAGAGGGACCACAGGTGAATATGAATGTGTGCATGAGGGTGTGTGAGTATATGCGAATGTGTATATGTGTGAGTGTGTGTGTATATGTGTGTGTTTGCAAAAATGAGGGGAAACTTTGCATTATACTTTGCATGAAGGCCAAATCAGCTATTAACGTTCTACTTTGTGGGGGTTACCACAAACTGTGGTGTTTTATATTATGCTAAGTCCTAAACTACACTCTAGATTAAAACCCCTGTGCTGGACTTCCATTTGTTGATGTCTCTTGTGTGACTCTTATGCTACCTCCAACATTCAGGAGATTGGAAGTATGTGTGTTGGGATGGGGGAGGGAAGGACTCTGGATTTATAATCTGGTTCCTTTGCTGGTTCCTCCCTCAGTTCTACCCCTCTCCCATCTGCTCTAGTACAGCACATTCAGAAACTCTTCAAGCATAAAGCTATTTATAATACAGAGTAGGATCTATTTATGGATAAGATAAGTAATAAGACAGAACCTCAGGCCACTTGACTGGCTTATTTAGTTCAAGTTCGAAGCATTTAACTGCCCATTCCAAGTAATCTATGTCTTCAAGTAGCCTTTCTTGCTTTTACACTTTAATTCCATCTCCAGACCTTCTCTGAGTTCTCTTCGTAAGCTTCCTTGGTTTATGTAAGAATATTTTTTTCTGTTTAGTACCAAGTCTACCAAACTCATTTAAAAGTTACACACAAAAAGCATGAAGACTTTCACTATGTCAAGTAGGCCAAGAGGAATTTGGAATGAAGTTACAGTGGAAATACAAGTATTGAATACAGAACTACATTGATTAGTAAGTGTGTAATTAATTAGAGCTCTTTCTAGTTTGAATCACTTGTGGCATAGGGCATGATAAGCCCGTGATTTTTAGGCGTTTACTTCTTATGGAGGTTGGTCTAAGTCCACCTGCATAATTGACCCCTGACAATTGGCTTATATCAACCATAATGATAAGAACAATAAATTGATTTCATGTCAGGAGCAAATTTCAAGGGGCTGTTGGTGCTCTGGCAGTCCTTGGTGAAGGCCATGGTGTGCCCAGCTGTACCTTTACATAAGCCTTGATTGCTGACTTCCCTTGGCTCCGGAGACATGTGCTGGGTGGTGGTAGTGGCGTAATTCATTGGCCAGGTTTGCCATGACTGTTACAGAGTCAGCTTCTAAGGATCCCCAACACTTCTCTCTATGTGTGTGCTAGAATGCTTCAAACAGAGTGAAAGAAAGGAATGAGTGGAATGAACCAAGCTTCACCTGTCTTCTCAGCATGGATGGACTCAAGAGCCACTGCCCATTTTGTTTATACCTTTCCAAAGCCCCTTATGTGTGATACCCAGCATATATCTTGAACGATCCTCTGGAGTCTATAGTGCTGGCATTAATATACCCATTTTATTGAAGAGGCACAGAACTATTACCCGAACACAATCTGACTCACCTGGCTTTCTGACCAGGTGCTTCGGCTCAGTCCTTGAGAGGGTCCTTGTTTTACTGTCAGTCTTTTGCCTTTACCCAGAGAGGAGGAATGAACTAGAAGAAAGAGTATCAGGTCGAGAGTCAGAAAATGTGGGTTCCAGTAACAGATTTTGTGGCCTTGGGTGAGTTGCTTAACATCCTGTGGCCTCAGTTTTATTCACATGGAAACACAGAGCTTGGACAAGAGCGGTGCTTCTTGATCTTAAGTAGACATGTTTAGACATGGATGGACTTGCCTGTCCACTGGCCAGGGCAGACATCCACAAGTAGAAGGCTGAGGAGCCTCCTGGGAGAGAATCACTACCAGCCTTGAGAATTCCTTCTCAGCTGAGCTGCATGGCCCTCTGAGGGTCCATGCCATTGTGTTGGGGAAAGTAAACCCACAGGGAAAACGATGCCAATTTTACTTGAATATTTGGAGACATTTTCAAGTAGTAAACAAGCACAAAAGTAACATGGAATATGAGCCAACATTCATGCAAATTTTGAAGATAAAAGGGGTCTTCAAAAATTCTTTGTTGCAGTATGTCTCTCCCAGCTCCATGCTCTGCCCTGTTCCTTCTCTCCTCTGCCATAAGATGCCTTGGTTGACAACTATCCTAAGCAATCAAGAGGCTCACTTGGCCTGAAGCAGTAGTAAAGCCCTAATCATCATATGGGAAGAGGAATCCACCACTGATCTGTCTCCAGCTCCACTCTCCCATGAATTTGTGTCTGAACAGGGGGTCCATAGGCAGGAATGGGAGAAATTATTTCTCTAGCACTTTGCACAGCACTGTGGCCCCGAGAACTGTGGCTTTGAGATTGATCTGACCCAGAGGAAGAGGGGCTCACTCCTATACTCTGTCACAGAGTGTCTTGTGGGGACTCTAGTCTTTAGTGGTAAAGACTGAAGACCGACTCCTGTTTGCAAGAGGTGGAGGTGGGATCTGGTGGAAACTCTCACTCTGGGAAAGCAGGAGCTCAAAGGAGCAGAAGCAGCAGCTGCCAGCCCTCAAACCTCACCTGGTTTAGTTTATGAGTCTATGAGATGCCCTTTGGGAATTGCCAAGAACAGAGAGGGTGGAGTTCATGGAAAGGGCAAAGTCCTGAGTGAGCTGAAGGTGAGGGGAGAGTGGAAAGAGCCTGCAAGCACTTTGTTTATTGTGCTACTGTTTTCTTGTACTACCTTTGTTCACACAGGCAGCTGAGGTCTGGAATCTCTTGCTCCATTTGTTCCTCCCCAGATCCCTAGGGATTTATGGTGGTTGTAATGGATTATTTTAAATGTTTCAAAAACTCTAATGGAAATCATAATACATCTGTTTTCTGATTTTTGCATACCCAGTTATGGATGTGTTTGATTAATAAATCATTGGGGAAATGAATTATTTTTTAATGATATCTCTTCGGCAGACAACATATTTCAAGACAAGGGAGATTTAGAAGAACAGTAATAAAAGATCATCTTGATGTTGAACTAGTTGGGGAGTTACACAGGTCAGAGGCTCCTTAGGTTTCTTTCCAGCCCCAAAACTCTTCCAGCAAAAGGTTACACAGTCTAGAGCTGCCAGAGGCTGGTGGTACCAATGGTACAGCAAGAATGATAGAAGAAGAAGGATATATTATAACCATTTCTTCTCGTCTCTGCAGATTCAGGAAGTCATTAGGTCAAGAGCAAGAGATGGTCTGGGTGAAAGTCACATTAGGGAGATCCAATCTCTCTCTTCCAAGTCACTGTGCCCAAAGCAGAAATTCAAAAACACTGGAAAAACCCAGAATTAAGGGACAGTATTTATCAAACTATAGTGTATACCAGAATCACTCAGAGGGCTTTTTATAAAGCAGACCAATGGGCCCAACTCCGAGTTTCTGGTTCAGAGGATCTGGGGTGAGACCAAGAATTTGCATGTCTAACACAGTCCCAGGTGATGCTGCTGCTGCTGGTCCAGGGCCCACACTTTGACACTTTTCCCCCATTTGCTCCCATCTCAGTTTCTCTCTTATGTGGCTTTTCTATCACCCTCACCATCTCCCCCACCCCAGCCCCTTCCCATCTCACTCCCTCAGTGCCTTCCACCCCTTGCGCCTCCTCCTTCCTTTTTTGTACACCAGCTCCAGCAATCTTCTAGTCCTGCCTTTCTTCCTAAACAATGGGAAACTTGATTTTCTTGAAAAGCAAAATGCAGGTGAGACAGGATGAAAAACCAGTCCATCTCCCAGGCCAGCAAGGAACACTAGTTGCAGGCCATTCGGGACAGTATGGGCTGGCCAGGACTCAAGGTTCCTCACAGTTGACAGAACCACCTGGGGCTAGTGCAGCCCAGCCAAGACTCCACGTGACAATGGACAAGCTTTGCTTTCCTGTGTCCTAGGAGATAGTGGGGGAGATGGGGTCACCCAGAGGGCAACCTCCACACAGAAGTTCAGCTTCAAAGATTCTTTCCTGCAGAGTTTCTAAGACTTGAGTGTGAGTGTATCAGAATCCCCTGGAGGGCTTGCTAGATGCACTTGCTGGGCCTTTCATATAAATACCTCTGACAAGGAGTGACTTCTACCAGGAATTAACTCCGATGCTTCCAATTGGACCCCAATATTACAAGCAGGCTTTTCCCTCAAAAGTTGCCTAATTCTTCCCATAGTCCTTCTGTCCTGAAAACAAATAGAGAGTATTGAAAGATAAAGAAAGCTGAGCATATCTGCATTAAGTTGCTGTTAACAGGCCAAGCTTGTCTGGCTGACTCCCTTTATACTTAGGGTTGGTTTTTACCCAGAAGGTTCTTTGATGCCTCATGCAAATAAATTTTGAGACAGCCTCAACAGTGGTGGACTCAGCTTGTGATCCAGTCAGGACAAGCTCCCCTTTCTCCAACACACTGTAATTTCACTGAGAAATGAGTTGAATCCTAGGGGCTTCAAGGCCACTGACTGGGCAGGCTACCGAGCTGGAGGAAGATGATTCATCCTTTCTCTTAGTATGTCCATCTTCTTCTGGGTTTGTGGGTTCCTATTGGTCCTCTCTGTAGCAAACTGTCGGGACACAGTTATGTGAAGTGTGGACTTGATTATTAGTGGCAGACTTAACTTTAAATAGCTTTTAAATAATATAGATCCTATAGCCCTAGAATCATTAGGAGTGTGAAGAGATAATCTAAATTATACAGCTGTATGTTTTGAATTCTACAAGGGAAAAACCAAACTTTCTAAGGAATTTGCACACTCAGGAGGTCGTGGGGTTCTCCGAAGGCCAATGCTGAATCACATTTGATCCTGTGACTGTGATGTCATTATTACTATCCCTTAATAGGCAAGGATCATCTAGAAGGTTATTCAGCCTGTAAGTTGCAGAGTCAACTGAATTCAGGTCACGGAAAAAGCTCAACTGCCCTCCAATGGAGCAGATAGGAGGAGGGGCCACAGAGATGGTCCTGAAGAGCAGTAGGAGGCTCCCTGGGCCCAGCCTCTTGGAACAACTTTCTGGGAAGATGAGCCCAGATCATCCCTAGCCTGGCACCCTGTGGCCCTGCCCAGTAGAAATGCATTCTTCCTGTTTCCTCCTCCTTTCCGTCCTGCCGTGCCTTGTGTGATGGGCACTCATGCACTCATGGCTCTGGCATCTGCAGTGACATAGAGCAGCATAAAAGCCCGGTCAGAAGCACAGCCAAGTTGAGGCCTGAGGCACGATGGTTTATGACTCACCTGCTGCATGAGCGTGCCTCACCTCCCTTGGCTGCTGCCCTGCTTGTTTGCTTGCTCTGTCGGAAGCTCAGCAGAGCTCTGGAGAAGCCAGTCATCAGTTTATGGAGAAGAACGAGGACTTGACTGACATCCTGGAGGCCTGGAGACCTGGGCCCCAGTTCTGGATCTGCTGCTTTTCAGCTGCTTGAACTTAGGAAGGTCACTTCACCCTGCAGGCTTCAGCTTCTCCATCTCTAAAATAATGGGGTTGCTCAAGACCCTTGTTCTTCTAAATGTCATGGGGACTAGGAACAGTGATGTTGCCTGGGAGCTTGTTAGAAACGCAGAGCTCAGGCCCTTCCTCAGACCTACTGAATCAGAATCATCATTTAACAAGATCCTCAGGCAAGCTGCTTACAGTTTGAGTAGTGCTGCTCTCTTGATCTCTGAGATTGAGTTCCTTGCTTGTGGCCTCTAATTCTGTGCCATGAGGGGTACTTGAGCATTGTTCCTGCAGCTGCTCAGTTGCAGACTAAGCCTTGCCCCAGAGGGATTTTCTCCAATTTCTACATGCATTGCCTAGGTGTGCCTTCTCAGTTTTAGCCCTTAACGGGGGTTCCCAGAAGGTTGAGGATAAATTCCAGGAAGCCCTCCTATGTGGACCTATCTTTTCTTACAGGGTTCTAAAGCAAGGACCAATAAGTGATCAGCTGGAATTGCGTTCAGTTCACTGCTCACTTCTATTATCACAGAGTTACTCTATACTCATTCTTCAAAGCAGAGGGCAGATGCCCATCCTGCAGAAGCATGCTCTGTAATTCAGGAGACAAACAGGAGTTGAACAAGTGTACTATATAGAGAACTATCGTACATACATTTAAATTTCACGCTAACATTCAGGTGAAAGAGAGAGAGGAAGATGTAGGTAATGAGAAATTTCCTGGAGTGAGTGTGATGTGGGAGGTTGGAATCTGCGGCTGCTGCTCAGCTAATCTCAGTTCCTCAGCTCTCTCAGATGGGAACATATGCTATAGGCTGAGTGCGATCCTAGTTTTTCAAGATTTGCATATTTTGAACAATGCTGCTGCTTTGAAATAAAAGCCAGCTATTGCACTTGGTTCTCAGCCAAAGAAACAGAAATCTGTTCCATTTCTAGAACAAAAAAACCAACTGTGTTGGTCTCATGAAAAGAAGTTATGTGGCCTTCAACACAATGTCTTCCTAAGGAAATGTTCAGAGTGATTTTGATTATATGTGACTTTTCTTTCTGTGCTAACATTAGAACTTCTAGTAAAAGGAAATGCTTTCTCACTGTATGTAGTGAGGTCAGGAACACAAAGAAATTTTTAAAGGGGAAAATCAATAGGATTATAAATGATGATGGTCAAGGAAAGTTCTGAGTAGGAGGCAATCTTTCTTCTTCATTTTTATGATATATTTTCAGGTTTTCGAGTCCAGCCGAATTCTGAGAAGCCGGGCTAGTGGCTGAGCACAGAACTTCCAAAAGATTCCATAGCATCAGGATAACCATATACTGTCTGCATCATGTCGGCTTCTATGCATTCCTTCCAGTAAGTACTGTACCGAATGTAGAATTCCAAGATTTGCATAGAAGCGGGCTTAACTATTGGAAAGAGGATAATAAAACTGGGAGTTTGAAAACTGTTCTGAGACCATGTAGACACAGAAATGTGTTCTATCATTTTTTAACAAAATGCCAAAACGAATTCTTTATTTAGGTAACTACCTCATACCATAAAAGATAGGAGACAGCTTATATGAAACACATACACTTTTAGAGTAAAAAGTACAAAATTAGGCCAGAGGAGATATAAATTAGTGGAGCAGGTCAAGCACAGGTATTAAACATAAGCACGAGCCCATCTGATTAGCCTCTGAAGGTTGACCCTCATAATTGCTGTAATTAGGCCATATTTGACAAGATTCAATTAAATTAAAATAAAAAGAGAGACCTGAATGACACAGGGACAGCATAGAAGAGGCCTCGCTTGTCAGAAAAACGTCCAGATGGTTTCAGTTGACTAATAGCTTAATGTGAGCCACCGGGGAGGCTGGCTGTGCAAATGGGTGGGGCTGTGTTAATAGTACTCAGTGTCCAGCACCGAGGAGGGTTGGCCTCTCCCACACAGCATTGGCGATGCATCTGTTTTTGCAGGCAGCATATTGAAATCTGCTACTGTGTGCCAACTGGATGATACCAGAGATGGATAAGGTGGAGCCCTCCAGGGGCTCTTATAGTCTGTTCAAAAGCTGAAGAGGGGTCATAGGAACAGTACTGTGTGATATGTGCTTGCAGGAAAATCCCGTGTGGACTTTTGTGCTTGGTTCCAGTTGTTAGATTTTAAAAGGATTTTGATAGAGGAGCAGCAGGAGACAGGACTTCTTTTTGGCTGTCTAAGCCCGCAGCAGGGTTGCTGCCATAAAATCTCCAGTGCATAACTTTAGGGCTTCCCAGGCCTTCCTAAAACAACGGGGGTGCCAGCAGTTCCAACAGAGGCCTGGTGCAGGGGTGGGTGCTGAACTTTGATGAAGCCTGAAATCTTGCAGAAGCCTGGCATCCAGGGCCATTCATGGTTATCCCTGTGGCTGCTTTGAAAGCCTTCACCTCACAGCCCCTGGTTCCTCCTGGACATTGTTAAACAATGGGCTGCAAAGACAGGTATCTTTTTGCTTTGCCGCTTCTCCATGAGAAGGGACCTGTGTTGAATAAATGAAGATGAAATGAATCAGCCCAAGACTTGAATTCATCGTTTCAAGCCTGTGTGTGGTGAAACAAGCATGGTTCTTGGAGTTGGATTGACTTAGGTTTAAATTCTGGAGCTGCCCTTCAACCGCATCATTTCTGTGAGTTAATTGTGAAATCACTTTGAGACTCAGTTTCCCACCTGTAAAATGGAAATTCGAATCTTTAACTCATGAGTTGTGAACATCAAATAAGATCATAAAATAAATATTTTGCCAAATAAATACTGAGGGGCTCATCAAATCTTACTTCCCTCTCTCCAGCCTTCCTTGCAGGCAAAGTTAATCTCTCCCTGGACTTTGGAGTCCACTCCCACCTCCACCTTGAACTTAGCCAGACATCCATCTGTTTTTGTTCCTAACTTCAATATCTTCTTTTCCTTTCTATTGACTCCTCTCTTCCATTTACCATCCTGTTCAATTTTCTGTATTCCTTCCTCTAAAAAAACCATCAGAGCCTTACATCGGTCATTTCATCATCAAGTATTTTGAAGACTAATCTGCATTCCTCATACATCTTAGCAGCCACTCTGTAAGTAGTACTAGTCTCATTTTTGTCCCCACCATTTATGATAAAGGCTTATCGCCAAGTCCAATAAACTTTCCTCAGGCCATAACCTTCTTGACAGCTCTGAGGTATTTGATGGTCAGTTCCCCCCACTCTTGATATCCTGTCTTCCTTCATCCTCCTTGCCACCTGCCTGATGTACCTCCCTTGTTATTCCTGAGGACGTCTCTTTGGGCTCCCCAATCTGCCTTCCTTCTCCCATTTCCCAAAAGCAAATATGGCTTAGGATTCTGATTTCGGCTTCTATGAAAAGTAACCATGGCTAGGCCAGCGGTCAGCAAACTATTTCTGTAAAAGGCCAAATAGTAAGTATTTTAGGCACAGCAGCCCCAATGGTCTCCATTGCAGTTACTCAACTTTGTCATTATAGCATAAAGCAGCCATACATGAATAAATAATCTTGGCCATGTTCCAATAAAACTACTTATATAAACAGAAACAACTTTGGCCCATGGGCCATAGCTTGCCAACCCCAAGTCTGGTGGAAAGGGTATGAACAATAGGAGCCAATACATCGAGTTTCACAATCTGGCTTCATCACTCCCTAGTTCCATTATGTTGGACAAGCTACTTAACCTCTATGCTCCTGACTATGCTTATCTGTAAAAGGAGAATAATAATAATAACTAATAATAATAATAATATTTTCTTCACATCGTTGTGGGTGGGATAATGTACGGTGCTTCTTTCAGAGAATTTCAGGGTTCCTTTCTCTACCTTTCTTCCTTTCTTCCATTCCCCATTTTCCCACACTGTGTTTTCTTCCATTTTCTCTCTACCTTCTCACCCTGTGCAATCTCATCCACACTCATATCTACAGCCCCTACCTTCATCTCCATGCCTGATCTCCCTTCTGAGTTTAAAATCTGCACATTCAATGCCAATTGGTTAGTTCTGCTCATAAATACTGATACTGGACATCGCTTGTAAAATTCTTCATCTTTTAGCAGGAAATGAAACCAGACATCTCTTGCAGAGTTCTTAATCTTTTTAGTAAACCTAGTTAAGTTTTCTTCCCTCCTTTCTTTTAGAAAAAGACCCTCTCCCTCAAATCCCGATATTGCCCTGAAACTGGTGACTCAAATCCTCTGGCTATTGATAAGGTTCATCAGCCCATTGCTAACAGAAATAATGTTAGGCCAGACAGAGCCCTTAGAGTCTGAGAGGGGAGGGGACTTTAGGCCAAAGGTCTTTTCTTTACTCTTTAAGAAATATATTAACCAAGCCTGTTTCCCTTTACTCGCTTAATAGGCAAATCAATAATAGAAATTAATAGATGTGATTTAAATAACGAGTTTGTATCTTTTCCTTGTCTAGGGACTGAGGCGGCACTTCAGCAGAAAATCCAAGATCCCGTCTTGACTAAGGCAGAGGAAGAAAGAGCTCCATGAAATCCCAATAGGCAGGGCCTATGACCCTCAGCAGGAAGCAGATACAGAAGAGACCTCGCATCTCTTAACATCCATACTAATAAAAAGGGGCTTCATGGCTCTTAGAAAAGAGTTAGGCAGGAAAATTAGGGGGTTTCAGGTCTGCATGCAAAAACACTGAAGTCATCCTATCCTAGAAGTAGTCCACTCTAATCCACCCACAATTAAGCAAACCAGAAGGTATTTTTAGGCTAAAAGTAACTCATACAAAGAAATAAGTAGGCAGAGAATTAGGTACCAGTTTAAGCCAGTCACTCGCACCTGCGCAATGAAGACTCAAAGGACTTCAACTCACCTGAGTCTCATTATACCATCATTATAATATGATGCATATGCCCAGTAGTTCATTAATATCATTATAACAGACTGAATTCTGGGAACGGACATGCGCAGAAAGCAAATGATGAGTCACTGAGTCCTGTCAATCTTAATTGTCAATCAAAGAAGCCCACCCCTCTAAGAAAAGTAACCACTCACAGCAAATAGAGAAAAAAACCCTAAAGGCTTTATTATCAGACTTTTTGAGCCACGCTTCTCTTGCTCGGGCTCGCTTCCACATCTAGAAGTGTACTTTCCCTTCTAATAAAGCTTTTCTTTTCTGCTGTATTTCGGTGTCTTGTTCAATTTTTTGTTCGAGACATCAAGAACTTGGACAATGCACCGAGAGAGAATCCCCACTCTCCGGTAACAATACCATTTGCATCTCAAATTCTGCATGTGCAAAGGAAAACACATCATTTTAACCAAACCTGTGCCTTCTCCTGACCACCCTCATTCCAGGGATGGCATTGCTTTCTGAAGCCTTTGACACCATCATTCCCCTGTAGGAGACCAGGACGGGGCTTCCACTGGTCTTGTCTGTTCTCAACTCATGCTCTCTCATCCTTCTCTCCTTTCCATGGTCATCATTTTAGTTCAGTCTCTTATCACCTGCCACCTGAACTTTCTGAACAGTCTCCCTGTCTCTGTGCCGCTTCTCTCCAATCCGTTCTGCACTTGATACCAAGTTATTCTTCCTCAAGCAAAGCCTAGTCCTATAATCCTCCAGTCCCTACAGTTATCAAAGGATCCTCCTTGCTTTCCAAATGTCAGAATCCTCATCTTCCTTCAAAGTCCTCCAGTAACTGCTGTCA